>NW_028145633.1:645000-720000 GCF_977016875.1 Pavona decussata | reverse complement strand
TGATTCCATCCGCGCGAAATTATTTGTTTAGATCAGTTCTTAACAAGGCTTATTATTGTTTTATTATTTCATTGTTTTATGCCCTTTTTTTCTTTATAAATACTTAACACTAACACATTTTATCACATTTTAGCGTTCAAGGCATTCTTACCGATTTAAACTGTTTGTTATATATTTATGCTAAGTTTCGTATTTTACTTGCACTTGAAAATGACCTAGGAGAGGTCGAAACGTCATGATTTTTTAGCGTTTACTTTTTTAAAAAAAAAAAATTCAAATAGCCATTATAGAAAGGTTTAAGGGAAAAAAACTGAGTAAGAGAACATAAAAAGGACGTTTTAATTCAACATGATTGCTCTCCTTATTCAGTACATTCCAAAAAAACATTCACTACAAGTTCGATTTATTAGATAATAAACTGCAAAGATCAGCACAAAATAATGGTATAGCTTTATACGGTGTCACTGCTTTGTCACTGTTTTGTTGTTCTTTACTATAATTATAAATCAAGAATAGAGCGTTTTACGGAGAAATGCTTGTTTTGGTACAGTTCATTAATTTTTCTCCCAAGGACTACGAGTCAAACGTTAGTAAATAATAAAATAACTTTTATCCTTTGGTGTCTGGTGTTTTTGTTGTTTTGGTTAAATCTTCGCTTTTTTACCCCCTTTAAGTCGTGTTTCGAATTCTTCACGACACCGCAAAGGGGATCTGGGTAAAGTCTAGTTGTGACGTCAAATCGAGAACGACGCTCGAACGATTTCAATCAGTTATCTTTATTTTCGAACTTTCAAAGCTTTCTGTAGCAAAAATTTGTTCGATTCGGGCTCCTTAGCCTTTAGAATTCTACCGAAATTCACAATGTCATTCACATCATCGCATTATCCCAAAGATAACCCCAAACCTCGAGTGAGGCTAGCGATAACAAAGCTATTGCTTGTGCTGACGACCCACTAGCGGACGCACAAAGGACAGCGAGATACCAAGGGAAAGTAAAGGCCGTATTCTAAGGGACCAAGTACAAGACAATGTAGAACTCAAGGAATGCCGAGATTCACGATTGCTTACATTAATTCCACGCGTGCTTTTGTCGTGCCTATTCATATTTTCCACGTGTTAGCATGCTTTCTTTACACGCTAAAGCGTTTGTATTTCTTAAATCATTTATCCGCTAACATAACGTTACTGTTCAGATACAAGTGTAGAAATTGTGGAGTCGTTTGGTTACAAAAATGTGCGAGCGTTGTTGCTAGCGCTGTTGTGAACTGTAATATTGTCGATCACTCGAGGGTCGTTCTCCTATCACAGAAGTATCAATTGCTGGGAAAGCGGTAATTGCGAAGCTGTCTCGCTCTAACCCGTTCTTTACACTCTGGACAGCGATTGGCAGGCCACTGAGCCGTCGCGCCACTAAATTATAAACCTTACTTGCTCTTTACACCCTGACCAACAATGACGAGCCACCGAGACATCGAGACACTAAATTGTTAACTCTAATCATTCTTTACACGCGGGTTTAAAAAATATTACATCACGCTTCCTTTCATAACTTCAGAAAAGCACCGAAATTGAGCAAAAACCAATCAGATCCATTAATTAAAGAAACACTGATTTTACCTAAAAACAGCAGTTATATTAAGAAAAGTTTTTTCTTTATTTTGAAAAGGAATATTTCATTTTGTGAAAAAAAAAACTGCCTGTCAAAATTTGGTTGCCTTGTTTCAGTTAAATTTCTGAAAACGACCTAAAGTTTCATGGAGTTTGCGCAAATATTAAAACAGTTATGCAGGCTCAAAGTCGCCGTAGACAGAATCCCTCCTACCAATCTACATACGGTTAATCTAACTAGATAAAAGAAATAAGTGAAGTGTGTGTGGTGTTCTCGTGTTTTAAAAGTGACTTCACAACCACTAAACCCATGCTTCTTAAAACTCGGTCTTGAACCAAAGTGGTGGTGATTTTAGGCTATTTTCCGTTTTTCCAGAGGGTACAAAATAGCGAAGATTTACCAAATCAAAAAAAAATACTTCTGCAGAGATGCCTACCAAAATATGGGAATTGCTAAGAGAATCTGGCTTTAAAGTATTTAAGAGACACTCCTTAAATTAATATCCTCTATCGACATAAGACGGTATCAAAGTTTTACACATAATGTATGTACTTGGCTAGCAAAATCAATTTTTAGAAAGTGATAATCGAATGATGATTACCGTAAACAAATACAATAACAAACCAGCTTTGGTAAACTTACTTCTTCACCAAGTTTACAAAAAATCCAGTTAATACATTGCGCCGATTAAAATGCTTTTCTCTGCAGACATGAAGGCGTTAAAAGATGGAATTTTCACAAATTTTAACAATGTACGAAGAAAGAGAAATGCAGTCGTCTAATAGTCAATGCAGTAGGAAGAAGATAGTGAGCGGTGGTCTTTGTGTTGTTAATGGGTTTGTCAAAGGAGGAGTTGTAGTATGTTCTGTTAAAGGTGCAGTGTCACCGATTTTTTTGTTACTTTGAATAGCCAAAAAACATATTTGAATCGATGGAATCGTCAAAATAATGGTTCAGTTTTGTTAACAATAATGCACAGAAACTAGTATTAACTTAGTATTATTTAGCTGGGGATGGCTAGGATGGAAATGAATTGCAACTTGAAAAAATTGGCCATTTTTTTAAGTTCCTCCTGTATATTGATATTGATTATAGAGAAGTCGTCAAAAACGGCTTGTAGTTTGTCCTGCCTTGATATTTCCTTCCCGTTGCTCTAACAGCAATTTCATGTTACAAAAAAGGTTCTTTGTCAAATATTTGAGCCATTTTGACGAAAATATAGCAAAATCGCTGTGACAGTGTCCCTTAAAGGAGTGTGTTATAACCTACGTCAATGAAGACCTCGGTGACCCTGCTTTTAACTGAATTGGTGCATTTTTAAACTGACCGGTAATGGTAAGCTCCCTAATTTTCAATTCCTTATCGTCGCACAATTAGTATGCGACAGATGTCACAAGAATCTTCATATGGATATTATTGTTTAAAGAATGAAGGTGAAAATGTAATGTGAATTAAATATGTATTAGTCATATGTATTAGAAAATCTAAAAGTTAGTTACCAAACGAAAAAACAAACACAAAGGAAAACAAAAGAAAAGGCAAACCTGTAACAGAAAACGTTTTTGAATCTGTTCCTGCCTGGTTTGTAGCCATACAAGTGACGTTTCCCTCCTTTGTAACTTTTACAACTACAGTATCTGTTCCCTGGCCCAAAATGGTGGAATTCTGAAGTAGCGACATATTAATGGGACGAGTTCCTTGAGCCGAACACTGTAACTTGCGACCTTGAACTGCTTGCACCACTGAAATCTTTATTTTCGGTTGATCTAAAATAGTTTGATGCAAAGATCAAAGAATACCGTTTTAGAAAAGTGTCACCCCGGACTTACTTGCATCTTTAGTGCCTTTCGGAATTACATTTTCTATCATCCTTTTTACTTCTTCCTCAGAAACGTCAACAAAATCGCTAGACGGCCATTTTGAAAATTAGAGTTCCCACTACGATAATCTAACGTGAGGTGATTATAGAAGTATATGACGCAATCCTCGACCAATCAGATGAACAGAACCTCTATAATCACCTGGGTAATTATACTAAACTGGATATATTTAACAATTATTCCATAAGCGCGCGTTTGAGATAAGATGATAGGATATAATCATTTCATATCCAAAACGCGCGAGTGGAATAAATGTTTTCTTAAAAAACAATCGATAGATATTGCTAGATCTTGATGATTTTGCCTTGCAAGAACAACCAGGAGATAAATTAAAGGTCGCTTTTTTTCGGGCATGATTTAATGGTTCATGGCCGCTATATCTGTCTCGATTTGAAACAACATATCCAAAGAAATATTGGATTATTTTAACTTTTTTTCAAAGATTAATTATCTTAAGTGAATGACAGGATAGCTGGCATGAAGCCCATTTTTAGTCAAACTTGCCGATTTTACATTATTTGGCATCATTCCGGTGCAAGTTATATATATACAATTGTGAATATCTTTGAGTATCTAAGTCGCAAAATTGCACGAGAGCGCTACAAACAATAAGAATAGAGGCATAAATAGCTAGTAGAATGAAAGAGTCAAATCATGCACTGTGATTGGCTTTCCGAGCGGTCAAGATGGAGCGTTCTTGCCCGCTCGGGATTTCCCGTTGCCAGTAAGCTCAGCATCGAAAGTTTAATCCACAAAAAATGCAATACTTCGTTCCATTTCCTTGTTGTTCTGGGCGAAACGCTCACTAAAATGTTCTCAACATTTGCCTAAAGAAAAGGAAATGGACATAAAATCTTCTTGGGGTAGGGTAAATTTTGTTTTAGCTTTAATGACTGTGACGTTAAACGCTCATAAATAAAATCTGCATAAAATATGTTTTTTTTGCGGATTTGACCAATGTCTAAAACGATTAGACAATGAACGCATCAATCTCTTTCCCAGAGTCCTCAGGCTCTTTGTCCTGCGCTTGGTCAACAGGAGAGACTCTGGGGTACTGGAATTTTATTACCGCAGGATTTATGCTATAAAAAAAATGGAAGTCGTTAAGAAGCTGAAACAGAGCAGCCAATCAAAAAATTTTTTTTTTTTCGAATTCTCCAGAGTCCCTCCTGGCGCCTACCCGCTGAACAAAACGCCTGTGGACTCTGGGTACGAGATTGTGAACGCATTAGAAAGAAGTGCCACTCGGGCTACGCTTACTTGGCCTTCTATCTATGCTCGAGGCACTATATCCCATAGAGCACTCGCGTTCATTGTCTAACCCTTACTGATACTTAAACGGCGACAATAAGGCTGCGAACAATATAACGACAAAGTTGTTTCGTTTTCTCGTCTTATAGAGTTCCTCATAGCTTTTTGGGGAAATTACATTCCGTAATTATAGAAAATTCTGAGCTTTGTGATGAGACTTTGCTTGGTCGGTCACCTCAATATATCAGTTATTTAATATCAATAACTAAACAATCTGCCTATCACTCACGCTCAAATGATGTAATTTCACGAAAATTCCCTCCTAGAAAAATGTAGCGATTATAACTTGGTAGTAGGTCTTTTGTTGCTGCGGCTCCCACACTGTGGAATGCTTTACGTCTTGCCGTACAATTATCTAGATCACTGCATCCTTTTAAATCCTCGCTGAAAACTTATCTTTTTAAGTTATCTTTAGATGCCACGTATAACTCTAATTTATCATACCTAGTTCATTTTCCATGCTGTAACGCGCCTTTGGTCATTACATGTTAAAGGCGCAATACAAGTTGTTAATTATAAATATTTGGCATAAAAATTCATTTGCTAATTTAACAATTTCTGAAAGCAGCATAAAATTAATGTTAAGATCCGTGCGAGTTATTCAGGAAATAACAGTAAAAAAAGGAAGGTTAATTTGCCGTCTATGTGAAATAACGGGTTCATCTTCAGGCTTCTTTTATGGCTTATAAGTATTTTTTTTTTTGTTTTGTTTTGTTTTTTGTTTTGTTTTTTTGTTTTTGCTTTTGTTTTTTTTTTTGTTTTTTTTAGATTCGAGTGACATACTTGAGGAAAGTCTCGCGAAGATAGGAAGAGTCGTTTCTTCATTAAACGTTATACTACTATTTTCGGACTTTTCTGACTTTAACTAGCTAAAATTGACCTAGTGAAAACACAACCAATAGGGTTGAGATATTTTCCAGATTTGAACGAAATTTGGCCAAAACATCCGTCATACACTAATGCACAAAAGTGATTCAGGCTCTTGCGAAAATCGAAAAAGCTTTCTTGTGTCTTCCTAGCGATTAAGACTCGTTTAAAAATATTCAATTATCAAACTTAACAATAGGTTTTCTCAGTACCCAATGGGCATATCGAAAAAGCCTGAACCCTTTGGTAGCCCATTATCTCCTGAAGGATATAGTTAACTTGCTGGGATATCTGCATGAACGTGGGAGCTGGTAATTAATTCAGTCAAAGCATACACTGACAGTTTTGGGTTTCAGTGTTTTCATCGCCTACAAAAACGAAAGCATTATTTTCAGATTGTACAGCTTAATAGCTTTACATTAATATATAGTTAACGTTTTTAGGGTTTCTATAAAAGAAGTCTGAGTAGATTTGGAATAACCCATTAACGATTGTCCTCAAAATTTCACAGTTGCCCTTAAACCTTCGTTTCTCGGCCGACTGTGTATTTTTCGTACAATCTTTCTCCTCGATCAGACAATACCGTCCGATACGGTAGCCGCCTGAGGGGTGTATTTGCTAAACAACCGCGCTTAGTATAGTACCACTTGACGATTTTTTTTTTAATAGTAACGGGTAGATTATAATCGTTGAATTTTAATTTATCATAACAATCAATCCCTGAATGGCAAATTGACATTTACTTTGGAGAGTATTTCGTCCGACTCTTTCTACTTACCGGGAGAAACAAAGGAGAAATCTAACTTGTATCCTCTGTATCCTCTGTATCCTCTGTATCCTCTGTATCCGTAGTATCCAACTAAGTGAAAGGTTAGCACAGCATAGCGTCCTGTAAAACTGATATTCAATCCAGACTTCACCCCACAGTATGTACCTACGGTATAGTTGTTATCATTGGAAATCCTCAAGTAGTCACCATAACTGTAAACAGGAAAGACGTATTTGTTTAGTTCATTTGTGATGAGATAACATAAACTTAAATGACATGAGCTAAGACAACTTGATAAGATAAGATGAGACAAAATCAAACGCTTTATTATATGTTTACTAACAAATAAGAGCACATATATATGCATTAAAGTAGGACAAACATTACAATAACTTACATTTAAACTATATAATGACAAATCGACAAGGTAATCGATAAAAAAAATGCTAATGGCCTTATGATAAATGACGCAAATACACCGATACAGACAAACCAATCTTATAAGTAGCTTACCTAGCAATTTGTCCAAGAAAGACAAAAGCAAAGGTTCTAAAACAACCCATAATCAGGCCAGACAGGCGCAAAGAGTAGAAAATCAGATCACATACTTGCAACACTAGTTTATCACACGTGTGTCATGACAATAAATGACAAGGCAGTCTAGTTATTGATTTGATTCTTAGCCGCAGATCAAAACAACAGCAACAAATATTAAACCAAGAAAAAAACAAAAACAGAAAAAAAGAAAGAAAGAAATAGTGAATGAATCTCGAGATAAAAATAGCTACTTTTAGAGAAACGAGACTGACAAGTAACTTTGTTCTTTAGGATGTCTCAATAACTTTTATTCGAGTAGTATATACCATTCATTAATTGCAGCAAATATAGGCAAAACAAAGAAACAATCACAACCACTATTATCATGCAATAGAAGTTATGTAATGTATACTCTAAACACTGATTTGATAGTTTTGTACCTGCAAGATGAAAGACTCTCCAGGGTAAAATAAGAAAAGTAAATCCTTATGGCCATGCCGTGTGGAATTTGTACCCGATAAACACATTTCGTGTTGTTTGGATAGTTGTTTGGATATCCGGGACTTTTCAGTACGTTGTTGACAACGGCACCACATCCTGTTGGATTAAGTAGACATTTAGTTGTAATGAGCAATTTCTTAGATATTGATCAGTTTGTGACATTTTTTTCAATGAAATTATTTTCAAATGACCATCAAGAAAGATTAAAGGGAAAATAAAATTTAGTGAAAGAACATAAAAAAACGTTTTATTTAAAAAGGATTACTCTTCTTTTCAGTACATTCCAAAACACATTCACTACAAGTTCAATTTTCAGGGATTAAACTCTGGAAAAACCAGTACCAAATACAGGTATAAATTCATTAGTGTATAGCTTTGTACGGTTTCACTGCTTAATCTAAAGCTTAGCTATGTGATACGTTTTTTGTTCTTTAATATAATTACAAATCAGGAACAGAGCGTTTTACAGAGAAACACTTGTTTTAAAACAGTTCATTAATTTTTCACCTCAGGGCTACGAGTTAAACATAAGTAAATTATAGTTTTATTTCCTCCTATTTAACAATAAAGTGCTCTGAACTCCCATTTTTTCCCTCCAAAACAAATTTTCATACTTTGCTGAGTATCTCTGCCAGAAAAATGTTTTGGTTAAATCTTCGCCTTTTAATCCTTCTTAAAGTGCTCCGAACTCCCAATTTGTTTTTTTTCTCCAAAACAAATTTTCATACTTTAGTGTGTATCTCTAAGCAAAAAAAAGTGGTTTGGTTAAATCTTGCTTCGCCTTTTTGTCCCCCTTAAAGTTGAGCACCAAATTGTTCACGACCGCGTAAGGGGATCTAAGGAAAGTCAAGCTGTGACTTCAAATCAAGAATGACGCTCAAGCGATTTTCAGTCAGTTATCTTTATTTCCGAACTCTTAAAGCTTTCTTTAGCAAAATTCGTTCGATTCGGGCTCCATAGCAATCAGAATTCTACTACAATTTACAATGCCATCCACGTCATCGCAAGTTGGAGACGAGCTTTGACTCAGGCAACTCAGAAATTAGTTTTATTGCTGGATACGAAATGGAACCCGATTGGGATTTGTCCCGTTTATCACCACAGAGATAACCCAAACCTTGAGTGAGTCTAGCGATGACAAAGCTGTTGCTTATGCTGACGAACCACTGGCAGACGTAAAAAGGACAGCGAGATATCAAGGGGAAGTGTAGGCCGTATTCTAAAGGACTGATTACAGGACAATGTATAGAACTCAAGGAATGTCGAGATTCGCGATTGTTTACATTAATTCCACGCGTGCTTTTGTCGTGCTTATTCATATTTTCCACCTGTTAGCATGCTCTCTTTACACGCTAAAGCGTTTGTATTTCTTACATCATTTATCCGCTAACATAACGTTACTGTTCAGATACAAGTGTAGAAGTTGTGGAGTCGTTTGGTTACAAAAATGTGCGAGCGTTGTTGCTAGCGCTGTTGTGAACTGTAAGATTGCCGATCACTCGAGTGTTGTTCTGCTATCACAGAAGTATCAATTGCTGGGAAAACGGTAATTGCGAAGCTGTCTCGCTCTAACCCGTTCTTTACACTGTGGACAGCGATTGGCAGGCCGCTGAGCCGTCGCGCCACTAAATTACAGACCTTACTCGCTCTTTACACCCTGACCAACAATGACGAGCCACCGAGACATCGAGCCACTAAATTGTTAACCCTAATATTTCTTTACACGCGGGCTTAAAAAATATTGCATCACGTTTCCTTTCATAACTTCAGAAAAGCACCGACATTGAGCAAAAACCAATCAGATCCACTAATTAAAGAAACACTGATTTTACCTAAAAACAGCAGTTATATTAAGAAAAGTTTTTTCTTTATTTTGAAAAGGAATATTTCATTTTGTGAAAAACAAACTGCCTGTCAAAATTTGGTTGCCATGACAATATCAAAGTCAATATATACAAACGACCACACAAAAGTTGTTTCAGTTAAATTTCTGAAAACGACCTTAAGTTTCATGGAGTTTGCGCAAATATTAAAACAGTTATGCAGGTTCAAAGTCGCCGTAGACAGAATCCCTCCTACCAATCTACATACGGTTAATCTAACTATATGAAAGAAACAAGTGAAGTATGTGTGGTGTTCTCGTGTTTCTAAAGTGACTTCGCAACCACTAGACCCATGCTTCTTAAATCTCGGTCTTGAACCAAAATGGTGGTGATTTTAGGCTATTTTCCGTTTTTCCAGAGGGTAGAAAATACCGAAGATTTACCAAAGCAAAAAAAAAAAAAAATACTTAGCAGAGATACCTACCAAAATATGGGGATTGCCAAGAGAATCTGGCTTTAAAGTATTTAAGCAACACCCCTTTAAATTAATATCGTCTATTGACATAAGACGATATCAAAGTTTTACACAAAATGTATGTACCTGGCTAGCAAGATCAATTTTTAGAAAGTGATAATAAAATGATGATTACCGTGAACAAATACAGTAACAAACCAGCTTTGGTAAACTTACTTCTTCACCAAGTATACAAAAAATCCAGTTAATACATTGCGCCGATTAAAACGCTTTGCTCTGCAGACATGAAGGCGTTGGAAGATGGAATTTTCACAAATTTTAACAATGTACGAAGAAAGAGAAATGCAGTCGTCTAATATTCAATGCAGTAGGAAGAAGATAGTGAATGGTGGTCTATGTGTTGTTGATGGGTTTGTCAAAGGAGGAGTTGTAGTGTGTTCTGGTTAAAGGGGCAGTGTCAAAGATTTTTTTGTTGCTTTGAATAGCCAAAAAACATATTTGAATCGATGGAATCGTCAAAATAATGGTTCAGTTTTGTTAACAATAACCCTACTAATGCACAGAAACTAGTATTAATTATGTTTGGCTGGGGATGGCTAGGATGGAAATGGATTGCAACTTAAAAAAATTGGCCATTTTTTTAAGTTTCTCCTGTATATTGTAGAGAAGTCGTCAAAAACTGCTTATAGTTTGTCCTTCCCCGGAAAACTGATATTTCCTTCCCGGTGCTCTAACAGCAATTTCATGTTTGAAAAAAGGTTCTTTGTCAAATATTTGAGCCATTTTGACGAAAATATAGCAAAATCGCCGTGACAGTGTCCCTTTAAGGAGTGTTTTATAAACTACGTCAATGAAGACCTCGGTGAACCTATTTTTAACTGAATTGGTGCATTTTTAAACTGACCGGTAATGGTAAGCTCCCTAATTTTCAATTCCTTATCGTCGCACAATTAGTATGCGACAGATGTCACAAGAATCTTCATATGGATATTATTGTTTAAAGAATAAAGGTGAAAATGTAATGTGAATTAAATATGTATTAGTCATATGTATTAGAAAATCTAAAAGTTAGTTACCAAACGAAAAAACAAACACAAAGGAAAGCAAAAGAAAAGGCAAACCTGTAACCAAAAACGTTTTTGAATCTGTTCCTGCTTGGTTGGTAGCCCTACAAGTGACGTTTCCCTCCTTTGTAACTTTTACAACTACAGTATCTGTTCCCTGACCCAAAATGGTGGAATTCTGAAGTAGCGACATATTCATGGGACGAGTTCCTTCAGCCGAACACTTTACCATGTAACCTGGAACTGTTCGCACCGCTGGAATCGTTATTTTCGGTTTATCTGAAATAGTACGAGGCAAAGATAAAAGAATACCGTTTTAGAAAAGTGTCACCCCGGACTTACTTGCATCTTTAGTGCCTTTCGGAATTACCTTTTCTATCATCCTTTTTACTTCTTCCTCAGAAACATCAACAAATTCGCTAAACGACCATTTTGAAAATTAGTGCTGTCACTACAATTATCTCGCGCGAGGTGATTATAGAAGGATATGACGCAATCCTCGACCAATCAGATGAACAGAATCTTTATAATCACCTGAGTAATTATACTAAACTGGATATATTTAACAATTATTCTATAAGCGCGCGTTTGAGATAAGATGATAGGATATAATCATTTCATATCCAAAACGCGCGAGTGAAATAATTGTATTATTAAAAAACAATCGATAGATATTGCTAGTTCTTGATGATTTTGCTTTGCAAGAACAACCAGAATATAAATTAAAGGTCGCTTTTTTCGGACATGATTTAATGGCTTATGACCGCTATATTATATCCCAAGAAACATTGAATTATGTTAACTTTCCTGCATAAATTAATTATCTTAAGTGAATGACAGGACAGCTGGCATGAAGCCCACTTTTAGCCAGACTTAGCCATTTTAAATTATTTTGGCACCAATTTGGTCTAAGTGATATGTATACAATTGTGAATGTCCTTGAATATCTAATTTGCCAAATTGCTCAAGAGCGCTAAAATATTTACCTACAACCAATAGGAGTAAGGGTATAAAAAGCTAGTAGAATAGAAGAGTCAAATCATTCGCTGTGATTGGCTTTCCGTGCAATCAAGATGGAGCGATCTTGCCCGCTCGGGATTACCCGTTGCCAGTTAGCCTAGCATCGCAAGCTTAATCCACAAACAATGCAACATTTCCTTCGATTTTCTTGTTGTTCTGGGCGAAACGCTCACAAACCCTGACATTGTTTAAGACACAATGCTCTGATTTCCCTATCCCGTTTAAGACAGAATTCAAAATTTTCAGACCCTATCTAAGAGATTTAACCCAAAATCATACCCTGTTTAAGACTAGAATGAAATAAGAATACACTGGTTTCTTACTGTATTTTAATGCATTGGCAATCACAATCTACTTGAAATCATTGAAATATGCTTCGTTCTTCAAACGACAAATAAACAGTCGTCTAAGCTTATCCTGTATAAGCCATTAGGTCATGTAGCGATACCCCGTTTAAGACCAAATGTGATGAAATAGATACCCCCCTCAAAACAAAACACCCTGAAAACCATACCCTATCGGGCCGCACGTCCCCGTTAAGGTCACATAAGGGAGTACCCTCCCCTCCCCCCCGGGGGGGCTAAAATGCTCTCAACATTTGCCTGAAGAAAAGGAAAGGGACATGAAATCTTCTTGGGGTAGGGTAAATTTTGTTTTAGCTTTCATGAATGTGACGTTAAACGCAATGTGGGTTGCACTGCAGTATCAGATCTTAGAGGGGTTAATTTGGTAAAAATTTTTGTTTATTATTGTCTCAAGTCGAGTACTTAACTGATTAGTTCTCCCAATTTGCAAGAAATGTTTTTAAATTCTAGCGTAGTGATAGTTGCGTTTAGAGATTAGTCCAATTCAGAAAAGTTATGTTTCTCAAGTTCGCCGAAGCGCACGTTGTCATTTTACCTGCGTCTTGCTTGTTGTAAACGACGAAATTTTCTCAAAGTGGCTTCGAGAGAAACCGTGTGTTCTCTTTTATTTGCCTTGTTTTATTACCACGTGCACTGCACGATCCTCCGATTTCAACAATTTTTTTTTCGATCCACTATTTAGCTCTAACTTCTCATAAGAACATGTTCCCATCCACTCAGCCAATCATTGTCCAGTATTTGTGTGCTCTATATCCCACAAACTTTCTTAAATAATGTAAAGAGTCGGGGACTTTGAAGCACGGGGAAATTGTGGGGTAAAATGACTACTCATTAGTATGTTCTATAAAGAGCATACTAATGAGTATATAGACCACGGGTAAGGGTACGGCTTGCCATCACCTCTCATGACTTTCAATATGAATCTTGTAAGGTCAGTAATTTACCTGTTCCACAGGGGTGGTGTCCAAATCAACTGGAACGGACCTATACTCATCTCTAAGGATTTTAATTTGAATGTGTTGGTATTCATATCAGACTCGATAAACGATTACTCGATAGACGTTTTTAAATTCTGTCTCTTTCTCTTTGCTCAATTTCGCTCACTATGGTAGGCTTTTGGAAACATGCACTTTTATCGAATTCATCCCCTTCGGGTATGTCTACGCTCCCAAAAGCAAGTAACTCTTGAGTGGCAAGGACGGCCTCAAGTTCCTCGAGCTCTTTACACTGGCTCATAGCCAGAACAAATGAGCCATCAAAGCAACAAAGAATAAACAAAGCTCCTAAGAAAGAAAAGCATTGTTATTCATAAAATTCTACCAACATTACGGTGACATACAAAACAAATAACAACGTGATTCCCAAATGTGAATGACAAAATTAAAATACGCTAATAAATAGAATCTGCATAAAATATGATCTGACCATAGACCTCTTTCATAATGGAGGGCATAATTAGTATTCTTTTATGTACATGCAAATAAGCCTTCTTGACCTCGCTTTTGAGTGAAAATACTTTTGTTTTTACACATGCTAGCGAGGCCTGGAAGGCTAATTTAAATGCATACAAAAGAATAACAATTAAGCCCTTCATTTATGAAAGAGGTCTATGTTCTAAGACGATTAGACAATGAACGCGAGTGTCCTATAGGATATAGCGTCTCTCGCATTAGATAGAAGTGCCACTCGGGCTACGCCCACGTGGTGTGGTATCTATGCGCGAGGCACTTTATCCCATAGAACACTCGCGTTAATTGTCTAACCCTTACTTAGGGACCGTTCATTTTTTATGAGCATGGGGGGGCTGGTGGGATTTGGGGGGGGGGGGAGCTTCACGAGAAAAAAAATGGCACTAAAGGGGGGGGGGGCTACCAAAAAAATTGAGTGAAAGAGGGGGGGTCACCAGCAATAATTGGCTAGTAGGGGAAATTGAAAGTGGCTCAACACAGAAACAGGTGAATTTTAACTAATACGATTTTCCTAACCACTTTTAATTTGTTTTACATACTGAGGTCGAAATCTGCATTTCATATTAACAAGAACTGAGGAAATGAAGCATATCTGTTGGAAAAGCAATAATGAATATAAACTGAAGTAGACACCTATGTTTGTACAAGTTCAAATTAATATAAAAACGTAACAGTCTCACTATTGAATCATCCGTGGGGGAGTTGTTTTCTATTAAGTGGTTGTACACTTGAACTATATCAATAGATTGTTTAATGTTCTGTTTAATAGTACTCACTTTTATAAAGACTGTTGATAAGTAAATTATTTGAACCCAGGAGTATCAGTAGACTCAGTAGTATGCCTAGTGTGAACATCCAGATTAGTTTTTAATAATAGAACTGTTGTTGGTGACTTCAGTTGACGGTAAATCGGAGCTGTAGGCCATCTTCAGAAAAGCTTGTAACTGTCATTTTTAATAGCAGTACTTTTAGAATATACCGGCGCGTAGGAGAGGGGGTTCGAGGGTTCGAACCCTCTTTGAAGATCAATAATGGCGGAAGAAAAAGCACAATGAGGAGGTTGAACAACTACATGAGGTGTACCATGCGAGAGAGTAGAATGTCCGCCCTGGTTCTAATGCATATCAAATATGATATGCCTGTCAATCTTGACGAGATAGTCCATTTGTTCGAAGGCCTACACCCGAGAATGATGCAGTTTACCAGCTTGGTGTATGACTATCAGCAGATCGAATAGCTATCAGAACTTGACAGGGCGCGGAATGTACATTGAACTTTCTTGTTTAAGTTAAAACAATTATGCCGCAGAAGTGATGTATATTAAAAAGCTGCTGTAAAACAAATTTGTGATTTGCCTAAAATGGGTCTCAAAATGCAGGAAATGAGGTTTCTGGTAACCTAGATTTTCAAAAATTTCCGGGGGGGAATGCCCCCGGACCCCCCTAGTAAGAGCACCACCGGCGCTCAGCAAGATTTGGGGCTCAACAAACACCCCTTTCTAACCCTTAGCTACACGCCTGATATCTGTGTGTCCGCTGTTTTTTTCTGAATAATATGACTCGTAATCGTTGATTGGTATGCTTCGATCCGTATTTTGCTAGTCAGATCTGTACGTGTATTAATTGTTTCTACTCGAAGGGGAGTAATCTCACTTTAACCATTTGCTTGATTAAATTTTTATAGTTCCTTTGAGAATCTAAATGGAAATTTAGGGTTTGCCGTTGCCGTAAACGTGTTGCTATCTATAAAACGTTTTTTTTTAAATAACAGAAATCTTTACCTGGGAGAGAACGGTAACTTTTTAAGAAATCACAGTAACAATTACGTTTATCTTTGATATAAACAGTACATAAGCGCTTTGTTAAAGTTAGGAGTATGATTTGTTTCTGGTTGGGCGGGAGGAAGGGGGGGCGGGGCGGTCATCAGAAAAAAATAGTTTCTGCTTGGAGGGGGGGGCCATGTGGAAAAAAATTACATCCTAGGGGGGGTCATACAGTTTCGTAGTGGCAATTGACCAAATCCCACCAGCCCCCCGCCCCCCCCCCCCCCCTCATGCTCATAAAAAATGAACGATCCCTTATACTTAAAAAGGGAATAATAAGACTGCGAACAATATAACGACAAAGCTGTTTCGTTTTTCTGTTCTTATAGAGTCCTCATAGCTATTTTGGGAAATTACATTACGTAATTCTATAACATTCTGAGCTTTGTGATGAGACTTTGCTTGGTCGGTCATCTCAATATACCAGAATATCAATAATTAAACAATCTGGCTGTCACTCACGCTCAAATGATGTAATTTTACAAGAATTCCCTTCTGGAAAAATGTAGAGATTATAATTTCGTAATAGGTCTTTTGTCGCCGCGGCTCCCACACTGTGGAATTTTTTACCTCTTGCCATACAGAATCTAGGTCACTGCATCGTTTTAAATCCTTACTGAAAACGTATTAATTTAAGTTAGCTTTTGATCCCTAGTATAACTCTAATTTATCATACCTAGTTTAATTTCCATAATGTAACGCGCCTTTGGTCATTACATGTTAAAAGGCGCAATACAAGTTGTTAATTATAAATATTTAGCATAAAAATTAATTTGCTAATTTAACAATTTCTGAAAGTAGAAAATATTAATCTTAAAATCCGTGCGAGATAATATTAAAGAGACTGTTAAAAAAAGTTAATTTGCCAGCAAAGTGACCTAACGAACGCATCTTCAGGCTTCTTTTGTGGCTTATTAGCAAGCTTTTTTGTTTTTTCAGATTCGAGTGACATACTTGTGAAAAAGTCTCGCGAAGATAGGAGGAGTCTTTTCTCCATGAAACGCTCTATAAAGGAAAAGCTTGGATACAACCTAGATCGCATGAGTAAGTAAAAACTCAAATATAGCGATGAGAAAAAGAAAACCCAAGCAGAGAGTAAACAGGGCTTCTGGTTCGAACAACCTTCAACTTCACAGATGGAAGATGAGTCTCTGTAGGGATTTCCTGTATTTTTGCCATTGGTCGGTGGCAAGACCTCGTTGACGTCTGCTGTAATGGTGTGCGAAAACTGTGCAAATCTTTGGAGGCCGAAAACGCAGGGTTTATTTCTACCAGTATTCCCTCCATTCAAATGAATATAATATAGGAATGATATACTTTCCAGATTTGAACAAAATTTGGTCGGCAAGATGTTCGTCACATACTAATGCACCTAAGTGATTCAGGCTCTTGCGAAAATCAAAAAAGCCTTCTTGTGTCTTCTTAGCGCGTGAGACTCGTTGAAAAATATTCAATTATTAAAGTTTACAATAGATTTTCTTAGTACACAGTGGGCAGATCGAGAGAGCCTGACACGCTTTGTTAATAACCTGTTAACGATTGTCCTAGAAATTTCACAGTTTCCCTTAAACCTTCGTTTCTCGGCCAACTGTGCATTTTTCGTACAGTCTTTCGCCTCGGAAGATATCGTCTGATATGTTAGCCGCCTGCGGAGTGTATTTGCTAAATAACCGCGCTTAATTTAGTACCACTTGACGATTTTCCGGTTGTCCAATAGTAACATGTAGATTAAAATCGGTGAATTATAATTTATCATAACAAACAATCCCTGAAAAGCAAATTGAAGTTTACGGTGGAGAGTATGTTGATAGTATTTCGTCCGACTATTTTTACTTACCGGGAGAAACAAAGGAGAAATCCAACTTGTATCTTCTGGTCGTGTAAAACCCGTCAGAGTGAAAGGTTAGCACAGCATAGCGTCCAGTAAAACTGATGTTCAATCCAGACTGCACCCCACAGTATGTACCTACGGTATAGTGGTTATCATTGGAAATGTTCAAGTAGCCACCATACCTGCAAATAAGGGAGACATATTTGCTTAATTCATTTATGACTAGATAATTCCACACGCTTTTACGCTTTGTTTGGACAACCTTTGTCGAAACAGCTGTATGTTTACCGATTTAAAGGAGCACGGCCAATAAGTAACAAATACGTGGACATATATATATTAAAGTAGGACAAACATTACAATAACTTACATTTAAACTATATAATGACTGATTAACAAGGTAACCGATAAAAAATGCTAAAGTAATCCATGGTCTAATTATAAATGATGCAAATACAGCGACACAGACAAACGGACCTTATAAGCAGCTTACCTAGCAATTTTGTCTAGAAAAAAAGGAAAGGTTCCAAAACAACCCATAATAAGGCCAGTATGAAGTACAGACAGGCGCTAAGAGTAGAAAATGAGATCACATACTTGCAAAACTAGTTTATCACATGTGTGTCATGACAATAAATGACAAGGCAGTCTAGCTATTGATTTCATTCTTAGCCGAAGATCTAAACAACAACAACAGCAACAACAACAACAACAACAACAACAACAAAAAGCAAACAAATAAACAAAGAAACAGGTGAAAGAGACTAGAGATAAAAATAGCTACTTTTATAATAATGAGACTAACAAGTAACTTTGTTCTTTGGGATGTCTCAATAACTTTTATTCGAGTAGTGTGTACAACTTTCTTCAATCATAGCGAATATAAACAAAACAAAGAAACAATATGCAATCCGAACCACTGTTTTCATGCAATGGAGGTCATGTAATGTAAACATTACATTACTAACATTAGTTTAAATTATTTTTATTATACTCTAAACACTGATTCGATAGTTTTGTACCTGCAAGATGAATAACCCCCCAGGGTGAAGTGGGAAAAATGAATCCTCATGGCCATGCCGTGTGGAATTTGTACCCGATAAACACAGCTCATGTTGTTGGGATAGTAGCCTGGATATCCGGGACTTTTCAGTACGTTGTTGACAACGGCACCACATCCTGTTGGATTAAGTAGACATTTAGTTTCAATAAGTAATTTCTTAGACATGGATCACTTTGTGATAAAAGTTAACGCTAAAAAATCAACTTTCGACCTCTCCGATGTCAATTTTAAGTGCGAGTAAAACAACAAAGTTTGGCATAAATATTACAAACAGTTCGAATCGGTAAGAATGTCATGAACGCTAAAATTTGATTGAACGTGTCAATGATAAGTATTTAAAAATTAAAAAAAATAAATCAATGAAACAAGAAAACAATAACGAGGCTTGCTAAGAACTGATCTAAACAATAATTTCGCGCGGATGGAATCACACTGTTTGTTAAATGTTGGTTTAAGTTCTTTGATAAAAGAAAAGCGTTACGAAAATGAGGCAGTTAAGTTTGTTCTGACATTTTCTTAAAATTTTAAAACTTCACGCAGTGCCATTTGGGGCTATATTGTGCTGCTCCCTCAGGTGGTTTCCGATTGCTGATCCCTTGTGTTCTTTAATTCGCTAGTGAAGATGTCGGTACGTGTAACCGACATAGCCTGCATCGCACAGGCTACACTGACAATGATAGTCAACGCATTGTTGATTCACAATGGGGTGGCTTTCCATTCCTCACTTTAATCATTTTCGTCCTTGATCTTTCGACTTGTGTACACCGGGCTGATATCCTCATTGATCTTCCGACTGAGGTCTCCAAGTTGTATGCGCTCTGCGTTTGCAGATTTCTGATCTTTGAAAGGCAGCAAGATTCTTATTGCGGCTTTTTGCTTCTCAGGTACTTGCTGTTGGGTACGTGAATCCTCAGACACTTTTTGAATCAATGAATTGGCGGATGGTAGACTGCACAAGTTTGTCTGGGTAGCGCAGTCGGTAAAGGGTCTCTTTTAGGCGTTCTGATTCCTGATTAAAGAGCTTCCACGTAGATGAGAGCTTAAATGCAAGGTTGAAGATATTTCAAAATTTTAAGAAAGTGTCAGAACAAACTTTACTGCCTCATTTTGGAAATGCTTTTGACCAAAGAACTAACACCAACGCTGAACGAACAGTGTGATTCCATCCGCGCGAAATTATTTGTTTAGATCAGTTTTTAACAAGGCTTATTATTTTTTTATTATTTAGTTGTTTTATGTCCTTTTTTTACTTTATGAATACTTAACATCAACACATTTTATCACATTTTAGCGTGCATGACTTTCTGACCAATTTTAACTGTTTACTCTCACTTGAAAATGACCACGGAGAGGTCGAAACGTCATGATTTTTTAGCGTTTACTTTTTTTCCAAAAAAAATTAAATAACCATTATAGAAAGGTTTAAGGGAAGAAAAACTGAGTAAGAGAACATAAAAAGGACGTTTTAATTAAACATAGTTACTCTCCTTTTTCAGTACATTCCAAAAAACATTCACTTCGAGTTCAATTTATTAGATATTAAACTGCAAAAATCAGCACAAAATAACGGTATAAATTAATTAGTGTATAGCTTTATACGGTGTCACTGCTTAATTAAAAGCTAAGCTTTGTGATACGTTTTTTGTTCTTTACTATAATTATTAATCGAGAATAGAGCGTTTTACAGAGAAATGCTTGTTTCAGTACAGTTCATTAATTTTTCTCCTAAGGACTACGAGTCTAACGTTAGTAAATAATAAAATAAATTTTTATCCTTCGGTGTTCGGTGTTTTTGTTGTTTTGGTTAAATCTTCGCCTTTGTATCCCCCTTAAAGTCGAGTTCCGAATTGTTCACGACAGCGCAAAGGGGATCTGAGTAAAGTCAAGTTGTTACGTAAACTCGAGGATGACGCTCAAGCGATGTTCAGTCTGTTATTTTTATTTTTGAATTGTCAAAGCTCTCTGTGCTTTCTGATTCAGGCAACTCAGAAATCAGTTTTATCGCTGGATACGGAATGGAACCCGATTAGGCATTTATACCGTCTATCACCGCAGAGATAACACCAAACCTCGAGTGAGTCTAGCGATGAAGAAGCTGTTGCTTATGCTGACAACCCACTGGCGGACGCAAAAAGGACAGCGAGATACCAAGGAGAAGTGAAGGCCAATTAAAGGACAATGTAGAACTCAAGGAATGCCAAGATTCGCGATTGTTTCCATTAATTCTACGCGCGCTTTTGTCGTGCTTATTGATATTTTCCATGTGTTGGCATGCTTTCTTTACACGCTAAAGCGTTTTTATTTCTTAAATCATTTATCCGCTTACTGTACTCCAGATACAAGTGTAGAAATTGTGGAGTCGTTTGGTTACAAAAATGTGCGAGCGTTGTTGCTAGCGCTGTTGTGAACTGTAAGATTGTCGATCAGTCGAGGGTCGTTCTGCTATCACGGAAGTATAAATTGCTGGGAAAGCGGTGATTCCGAAGCTGTCTCGCTCTAACCTGTTGTTTACACGCTGGGCAGCGATTGGCATGCCGCTGAGCCGTCGCGCCACTAAATTATAAACCTTACTCGCTCATTACACCCTGACCGCCAACGGCGAGCCACCGAGATTCGTCCTTTACACGCGACTGGCGAGCCACCTCGCGAAATGTGTCTCTCTATTGTTTATTTGATTCGAATCTTACGAATCGTAAGATTCGAATCCTACGAGGTCGGTACGACCTCGCACCGACCACTCTCATATTTGATTGATAGGGAGCGCGAATTTCCTATTTGGAGTCTCAATGCGACGACTCAGTAGTTCTATCTCCACGAAACTTTGGAATTTACCATCTATTTGCTGCTCTTATCGTCCGCGCGTATAAAGTAAGTGTGACCGAAACGCGTTCAATAGCCTCCCTGATCAGTACTATTTGCATCGCCGATACATGTCCATCCGGGGGCCGTCAACTGTTGAACTGTTTTTTCCTGGATCCCTCACTGATTGATACCGATGAAAATGCCGACGATTGGGCGTAGTCCAAGGTAAAGTAATATTTTTTAGATGCTACCATTTTTTCGCGTGTTTAGCCCAGTTGATTACTCCAATGTTCCCTGTAACGCGTTCTGCGATGGAAGCTGCTATCTTTACATTTATCTTTCCATCTACGCTTTGAAGTTTTAGTTCGAAGATTTTTGTCTCGAAGCTGTCTGTCCGACCATTCAGAACGTTAACGGTTACTCTACGGTTCTTCCCTTTAAGTCCTAACTCAGCTGCTACATCACTGTTAATGTATGTCTTACTACTACCGTCGTCTAGTAGCGCTTTAACGACCACTTCATGAGGAGCCGCGTAGAGGTGTTAAAACTAATTAGGTTGAGTGACGGTTGCTATGATCGAATCCCTGTTCGAGAGCAGCAATCTGTCAACAGTATAGTAAAGAATCTTTTTCAGTCGCGTGTAATGTCTGGATCGAGCTTGCCGCAAAGCAATGAAGTCTTTGTGACTAGAAAGCTTGGCTTCTGTGGAAATGCACAGTTAACTGGAAGCGAAAACTCCTGTGATCTGTCCAAAAGCCTGACTACACATCGACTGTCGGAAACGGAAAAATGACAATTTTTGCTGAGGGTTTTCGTTTTCCCGCCAAACTAATTGGCGCGCTGAATGGTCCTAAGTCGACGAACCATAACATGAATGATTTGTTCGCCCATGGTCTCTACGATGCAAATTTAGAGTTTATTTTTCGGCAAGCTAATTTTCTACATCATTTTCCAAGAATTGAATGAAAAATAAAGTCAATCGTCATCCTCCAGTGGTCCGCAAAGGTAAGTGCCATTTTTATGTTTACGTTATATATTTGATCAGCACTCGCGATTTCGTGATTTGGGAAAAAGTGTAACGGCGTCGATCACCAGCCTCCATTTTCCACGTGTGTAGGAACTCTTAGAATCAGAGTCAATACAAAATATATTTTTAAAATGCCTTTTATGATATTGTTGCCGTCCTGTGTTACTGTTAGTATTTCAGACGGTAAGCCCAAAATAGATGATAGATACTGGCAATCAATGTTCACCACGCTGAGTGCGACAAAAGTGACCAAAAATAAAGGGGCTAAATATTTACGGTTTTATTGTGTAAAGGTAAAAGACATAATTAGGTCACAGTTGTTCTCTCGGGTGTGTCGCCTGAGAACAATAAGCAATCAGGTGCGTCGCCTTTGCTTCGTGAGCTACCTCCGATAATAATATTAGAAATTTCTTCACAGAGAGATTTTGAACTCGGCCGTCCTTATCTCGGGTGAGTCGCCTGATAAGGACGAGCAATCGGGTGTGTCGCCTTTGCTTTGCCGTGTTTGATACTCGCTGCACATCGGCGATAAATTTATTTTTCTCCGGGTTTTTGAATTTTCCGGAGGTTTTTGACTGAACCGGAAATATTCGACTGCACGCAGTGAGTGAATGTTGATTGCTGTAAACTTTTTACAACGCACTGGGGCTCGTATTGCACCGAAAATGTGGTTTTAAACTTTCAACAGCACTCCCGTAAACAAGAGGCCTCCTGCAGTGATCGAGGAAAAATTTGGATGGCAAAATCGGTTGCTAAGGCATGCGGCTTGTGCCATTTTTGATTACCAGTGTTACTTTCCTCAGTACAACATATTCACCTCTAGTTTTTTTTTTTTTTTTTTCATGTGCATTGCTGTTATGTGCGATCTCTCTGGTAAGACCTGTGTGGACTCCCCTTCCTGGTATCTCTAACTGGAGCTTCTTTTGTCTCATCTTGATGGACGTTCTAGGGCTGACGATTGCAGCTGTCACTCCTATTGCCGTTTCTTGCAATCTCCGGCCTCCATGTTGTTTTACAATGTAGCACGCCTGTTGTGCGTCCGTTCAAATGACAAAATCGGGACTGTGGGAACTATATTCCGTGGTGGGTCTCTGCTAGGCATCTATAGCAAAAAACGTCGTTGCGCCGCTTTCAGCCACCTCTTTTCAACTGTTATAACTTTAAAACTCGTCGCACTAAATTGGATGGTTATTTCCACAGCCCTGCATGTGCGGCGGCTCTTACTAAACCAGATTTCTTTTCGGGGTACTGGAATTGCCCCATATCCCTCGAAGCGTCTCAGATGGTACTATCCGGAATTCTGCTTCTTGTTTACCCATTGTCCTAATCTTTCAACGAGCTGATGTTTCTTGTGTTCAAAAATCCATCGATGGTACTGTACCAGCATTTACTCTATCATCTTCCTCTGTAGCTTATCACTGAGCGATCCGTTTCCCAACTCCTAATGTCAGCTTAGCTTCCAAGTAGAATGCGATCTGTCGTCTTCTTCCTCCACACTTTCTAATCTACTCTCAGCAGCTTCATAAGCAAACGTTGAATGATCCAAATTCTCAATAACTCTTAACCCTTCGCACGATAAGCACTGTCTGAGCTACAGTAGCTTGTGATCGGGAGTCGCAGTTGCTTTGTCTATACGAGCTTGAAAAAAACTGGGCGCTGATGCTTTGCTTAGTGGACCCTCTGGCTGTGGTCGGTACCTGATGGTGTTTTCCGAGTCTTCTTGTCGTCTAATTCCGCTTCTAGGCCTTGGCGATCTATTACGCCTGTTTATCTTTTCGGGACCGACTCTCAAGCTCTCTTAATTTTTTGGCAAATTCTCCTTCGACCTTCTCCTTCCTAGCCCCAATGGCTAGCTCTAAACTAAAGACCCTTAGCTGCTTATCTCTCGGCGCGCTCTCTAGCCTTTCTCTCTTTGACGTGCAAGTCTTCACATCTCTGGGAAGCACAATATGCGACACTACATGATTCGTAGATATTCGCCAAAATATGAGGATTTTTTAAGAAAGAATCTGGGTGGTTAGGTGCACTTTAATTAGGTGAGCTTGGCATGTTGTAAGTATCAGTTGGGGCTGAAATACATAGTTTATGACAATCGGGAACTTTGGAGTAAAGACAAATCACACATTACATGTGTTTTTAGTTACACAAGTCAATCGGAAGCCTCGTTTAATGTATATTCGGAAAATCTTAAATTAACCTTGTGTAAACCGGGCTTCTTTTATTTGTCTTCTGTGGGAAGGTCTAGGGGTGGGGGGAGGGTGATTGTCCCCCCTCTATAACAGTAGGATTATATGACAGTGAGACTTAGATAGTACGTTTAAAGACGTCTCCTTTGAGGTCCATAGCGCGAAGTGATGACGTCATTTAATGTGGTAAAAAAGGTCATAATTGCCAAATGGCGGCCATCTTGGATTTCTAGATTTCAAAAAACCTTCAGGAAAGCCGCGAAATTGAACGAAAAGTAATCAACACCAATACATAAACAACGTTATGAGCTTAACATATTTAAAAATACGGGAAGGAAAGTGCTGTTTCTTCATTTTAAAAAAGGTTTTTCTATTTTCTCAAAAAAAAAATGCCTGTAAGAATGGTTGCCACGGTAACATCTACGCAAGCCTACGAACACTAACGACCACATTAATTTTTTTTCTAGATAAATTTCCGAAACAATCCTAAAGTTTAAGATAGTTGGCTCAAATATTTTAAAGTTATTCAGGTTGAAAGTCGCCGTGGCAACAATCAGGACTACCAACTACTCCTCGGTCTAGATAGGGGTAAAGTATTTAAGAAAGACTCCTTAAACTGGTATCCTCTATTGACATGATGTTTTCAAAGATTTTACCAAAGTTTCACGAAACAAATGCATGTACTTGGCTAGCAGAATTAATCTTTGGAGAGTGAAAAAGTACAATAAAATTCTCATCACCGCAACCGAGTACAGTGAGAAACCAGCTTTTGGAACATTCCTTCTCCACCAAGTTTAATCCAGTATCGACTCACTACGTTGCTCCGATTATAAAAAATACTTTGTTCCACAGACGTGAAGGCGTTGGAAATTACATTAAATTTAAGCAGATATATTAACAACGTATACTAAGAGAAGAAAAAGAAATACAGTCACCTAGTAGCCAACGCAGTACTAAGAAGATAGTGAATTGTGGTCTTTGTGTTGTCGGTGGGTTTGTCTAAGCAAGCATTATAATGTCTCTTGTTAAGAAGTGTGTCATAAAATGCATTAATGGAGACCTAGGTAAACCTACTTTTCACTGAATTGGTCCGTGTTTAAACTAACCGGTGAAAGTAAGCTCCCTTAAATCTTCAATTCCTCACCGTCGCGCAATTTGTATGCTAAGGTTGTCGACAAGTGTAACGTTAGATTGTAAACCTTATTCCAGTAATATATACTTCAAACATACAAGTCATATATTACCTGTTGCTGGACTCGGTGTCAGGGACGCTGCTATGTTTGTGGTTGGTGTGGTTGTCCACGGAGTCACATTGGCTATTAAGAATCAAATTAAAAACGAAATAAATAGAGAAATCTTGTAAACCAGTTTGTTAAGGTGGTGCACTTGCAAACGTATCCACGATGCTTGTCATAAAACCGCCTGGTATTTAATTGCGGATCAACAGGAAATTTAAATCAGGCAGTTTTTGACAAGTGCAAACAGATGTTCTATAATCCTCAGTATCAGGAACAATCAGGGGCGATCAGTCAAACATTGGCTAGGTATTTTCTCTACATGTATCTAAATGTCATAGAGGGCCTCTCAATAACCGGCACATTTTTATTATATTTTCAAGTACTTCAATTTATTATAAAAGAAGAACGCCCACTTTCTGAGAATCTGTTAAAGTTCTCCAAACATTTGTGAGCTTAGGATCGATTACTAGCTGCTGTTCGCGAAATGAGCGCACGCTCATCCCCGAAGAGACAGTTGGACGTGTCACCTTGGCATTGTTAATTTCAACCTATGAGAAACGTGTTTGCCTGAATCAACCAGGCAACTTAAATTACATAAATTAGCTTTAAGAGGGTTATGTTGGGTTATTGAGAAGTGTAAGATTCAAAATCTTAAAGCTGTTCAACGGGAATCGTTGAAAACGTTGGCTAACATACAAGATGTATTCGTTATATTATTTTACTGACACGATTGGGAAAGTCTCTAATTTTCCAAGCTGCGCCGATGGTTTTTGATGTCACGAAACGGTAGAACTTTCAATCCGTAGCTGTCGTTTTTTCGCCTTTGATGTTGCTGACAAAGGATCAAGTCGAATTTTTTAAATCTACAGGGGTCACCGCCGAAAAATCCAAGCCGATTAACCAATTAGCAAATGCCACGGCGCATGCGTACAAAATGGGATAGAGAAGCTAATCCAAATGGCTCAGAATGATAAGAAAATCTCTTATAGCATATTAATAGAAACTACATTAGTGGAAAAATTGTTTTTCATCGAAATGGTACTTTTTTAAAACTGAACTGTAATGGCTTGCTCCTTTAAAATTTCTTAACATTTTAAATCATTCATGGTCGTGCAGTTTCTATGTGAAAGTTGTCGACAAATATAACGTTATATTTTGAAAACCGAAATCTAGTAATATATATTTCAAAAATACGAGTCATATATTACCTGTTGCTTGACTCGGTGTCGGGGACACTGGTCTGTTTGTGGTTGGTGGGTTGGTCGGTGGAGTCAAAGTAGCTGTTAAGAATCAATTTAGAAAGACAATAAATAGAGACATCTTGTAAATCAGTTTTTCAAGGTGGTGTACTTCCAGACTTATCCATGATATCTGTCAGAAAACCGCCTGTATTTAATTGCGGATCAACGGCAACTTTCCGAGAATCTGTTGAAGACTTCCAAACATTTGTGACCCGAGGGAGCGACCTACATTTTTGTAGAAATATATTATTATAACTACATAGTAGTTAGATATTTGGGTGTATGAGCACACTTTCAAAATATTCGCAAAATTCATACCTGATTCAACAATGAACTCAAAAACCTAAATCCTCGGTTTTTGAAAACCTAAATTTTTTTCCTCGGTTTTCAAAAACCTAAATTATCCTCGGTTCTGTTTTTAGCCACTTTATAAAATCTGAAATAAACTTTTCGAGTAAACTTTACTTCAAATGTTTGTAATTTATTCACGCAACTGTCATACAACTTCACTGAAAAATTTCACAAATGACTATGTGTTTCACTGAAAAATTTCACAATTGTGAAGCAAAATTGTGACGATTGTGATTGGCTGAAAAAATCATACGACTGTCATATGACTTGTAAACAATAGAAATTTGATGACTCATTTCATAGGGAAAGTCCCTTATGTATGACATCATCAAGTTCACGATGACACAACCCAAAGCGGACTGGACACTAGTTTGTTAATACACGTGTCGGCCATTTTGTCGCCATTTTGCGAAGAGCTTGTGTTTTCATGTTTATCGTTCATGTTTTGGGATATACTGGTCATTTATTTCTCCACTTTCATCGTTCTGATGTTTGTAGACGCTTTTTGAGGTAAGAATATCATTTATCTTGCACACAACAATAGATTTTTTTATTGGATCGACTCGCTATCGAATATTCGTGAGGCCGTGACTGTATTCGATAGAATGAGCTTATTTATTTTTGCACATCGACTAAATCCTTGATTGGGATCCAAGAATTAAAGGCATCATTGTATCCTTTCCACTTTACCAAAGCTTGTTTCTTCTTGTAATCTCTCCTGATAACTTTATCGATTCTGAATATCTCCTGTTTGGCTTTCAATAATTCTGGTTCATAAAAGCTCCCTTTAATCTCTTCATTATTGAGATCTTTCAGTTTATAAGTGATTGGATTCGTGTATTGAATTTTATCGATAATGAAGACCTCTTCTGTCCAGTTTTCTGTATAACCTCGATCAAACAGCTTTCTTTTATACTTTGATATTCTAACCTTTTCACCAACTTGGAATTTTGCTTGGGATGACAATTGCTTCAAATTGCCATAAAGATTGAAGTAAACAGTTCCTTCATTCTTTTTCTTAGATGCTTCTGTTGGTGTCATTTTTATTAGTGTTTAGTGTTATTATACTGATTCAATATTTTAGGCAAAATATCCAGATACATTGTATTGCCTTGGGCAGTGAATCGTTTCCACATTTTATTTTTAATCGTTCGGTTCCACCTTTCCACCACTGATGACTTCTGTTCATTTTCAGTCGAATACAGTGTAATGTTATGTTTTTTTAAGTAAGTCTTTGAAATGTTTGTTGTAGAACTCTGAGCCTTTATCAGTCCACAGATACTTTGGTTTTCGACCCTCTTTGAATATGCTTTGAAATGCTGTTGTTATGGTCTCACCTTTTTTATCTGTTAATGGGACAATCCAACCGTATTTACTAAAAACATCTATAGTCATGAGAAGATACCTATTACCTTTATTCCATTTACTGAATTGTTGCATTTCAATAAAATCAGCAGCCCATATTTCATCAATATTATTTACAATAACACGCCGCCGAGTAAAGTTACGTCTTATGGGTTTATGCAGCTCATTAGCTAATTTTTCTTGCCAGTTTTCCTCTTTACCCGACGGCTTTTGACGTTTTTTGGAACCCCAAGTCCCAATTTTGATTTTGTATTGATTGCATTTCTTGCCAACCAATGTCCCCATTGTCGTTCGGAATATGGAACAGCATCCAATGATTTAACCATCTTTTTATCAGCTTTTAATTTACATTTTTTGTCATCTTTGCAGACTGAATAATCAACATCATGTTGTATGGCTATTGCATCTGTTTTGCCTGTTGGTTTATCATATATTTCCAATATTTGCCCTGTTTTGGGGTTATATTTGACTTGATTTTCCAAATCATTGTATGGACCAGTGTATTTATGACCAGGTAATACCCACCCAGCTTTGGGTTTTGGGAGCTTACCAATCATTTTGTGTATATCAATTGAACCACCGCTTTTGGGTCGTCCTTTGATTCCCTTTTCATACTCATCCCAATTTGGTGGATGCCAACCAATTGAATCATAACTTGAGCATTTCGGTGTGTTGTGATATTTGCTTCCAATCTTGACCATGCTTTCACAAGGATAATCTTTGTATTTTTCTAATGTCTTTTTTCCAGCCTTGCCAGACCAAAATTGACTCGACAATATGCCAGTATCTGTGCTAAATGCACTTTTGGCAATGTCTCCAGATTTGTATCTATCAAAGACTTCCTTTGTTGATGGAATTAATGTTCCAACAACATCCATCGACTTCGATGTAACCTTGCCTGGTGTGCCAAATTGTTCTAAAATTGTATCTAAATTACCACCATCAAGTTCTTTTCGGTCAGTTTTGTACCTTCTTTTTGGTCTTACTTTGGATGATAATTTATCAAACATCTCTGATCCAGTCTTTTGAAGAAAAGGAGTTGCTTTAGAGATAGCATAATCAATAGCTTTTTTCTGCAATTTAGGGTTTCTAAGTGCTTCAGACCCATAATATCGGCCCATTTCAACTGCTTTCTTTCCCAACCATGGTAATGCATGTTGAATTAACATATCAGCACCAGTTGATGCTAAAGTATCCATTATGCCCCCCCCCCCCCCCCCCTTCGGAGGGGCTATTTAGTTTCCCTGTTTTTTAACAAATTTGGTTTTAGGTATACCACATTCAGCACATGTACAGAAGAACATGAGCCGACCATTTTTGGCTTGCTTGTAACCTGCAGGCTGAACACATTCAGTTTCTTTCTTTTGTTTAACACAATATGATTTGACCATTTTATATCACTATATTAGATTAATTATCATCAGAGTCAGACTCATAATCTGAGTCACTTTCATCATCTTCAGAATCTGTTACCAATGTACACCATAAACATAATTTTCCTGAAAATTCTGTGTATTCATCACATTCTTCACAATATCTTATATCAACCATTATACAAATTAATTAGATAATTTTTCAAAATATTGGATTATAAAATTATGATTGACACTTTGATTGTTCATGTCAAAATGTGCATTGTGGATTGTTTTCAATATACTTGTACCCTTTTGTCTCTCAAATAAATAATACAAACACCAATAGCCACACAATACTGAATCTCTTTCTTGGATTTCATCACCTGAATACATTAATCGTTTGCCACTTGTTGACATGAATTGCATAATTTCTTTTGGCATAATTAACCCAAAACTGTCAAAATATTCTACATATTTGTCTCCGTTTCGATAAGCAACCCAATGTGTACCTGGTCCAATCTGTGAATCCAGGTTAATGATACCAACTTCATCTTTTTTCATCTTTTGTGGTAGATTATCTCTGCTGTAAATGCCTCTGAAGTGTTTTATTTTGAGTTTTTTGACCCAATCAATGAGTTCAAAGTTACTGAGTGGTTTATTTATGAATTTCACAGAATGTCTCCGATTAATGGAATCCCCTTGAATGGACTGTTTTTGCCTAACAACAGACCTTTTCCTTTTTTGGTTTTTTTTTTACCTTTACCATATTGATCCCATGTACCGAAAAATGGAGGCGGCCTATAATTAACTGGTAGGACCAAACCACCATCTTTTTTTGTTGTGTTTGGAACAAAAACTGGAACCGATCTTCTGGATCTACTTCTATCCACTTGCAAGCCTTTACCCATTAATGCATTCAAAACCATTGGAATGCCAATAGAAGCCAATAATGTCCCCAAAAAACCTCCTGATTGTGTCTTAGTTGGTTTAATTACAATCTGTCCACCAGTATGTATTGCATTGACAATTTGCTTCTTTTGTGCTTCAGTGAGCCAATCTTTGTATTTTATTAATTGATCAATTTTATTTTGAGGAATTAGGAAACCACCAACTTGTCCTCTACCAAATATTTTATTGACTCCCACATTTGCAAGCCCAGAAAGTGCTCCAGTAGCTAATGGTCCAACTGCTTTTGCTGCCATTGGTAGTAATTTTGTGCCAATTTTGAATAATGATGACCAAAGACTGCCTCCTTGTTGTACAGCTTTTCGTATCTGTCTTTTGCTTATTTTAATATCTGCTCCAGTTTTGTTTTGCATTGCCTTTTTCAACCTATTTATTTGTGTTTTGGTTAACATCAGCTGATCCGGACCAGTTAATTCAGAATTTGATAATCTTATTGTTATTGCTGAATTGTTTTTTAATGCTTTTGCTAGTTTATCTTTTTGCCCAATTGATAGTGTTACTCCGTGTAAATGATAAGTTGTCATATCTTTTATATAACTAACGTTACATTAAAAATTTATTCCATTTATCGAAACAATATTTTACCATCTTTTTGGATGAGTTCAGCGTCTTGTTCATATAATGTCAATGCATAAACTGAATATGCAGTTGCAGTTGTACCAGATAATTCATAATGAAATGTCAGCTTTGTGGTACCATCTTTGATATCCATTTTTTGTTTTGTTAAATCGAAATACAAGAATGGGAATAGTGTTTTGAAGTTATTGATATTTAACAAAGTCCCCTGACTGTATTCATTATTTGCATGCACATATTTGAGGACATCTCTGTAAACTCGAGTCAAATCAGCCTCTGGAGTGTAATGTACATCAGGATATTCATTGCCATTAGCCACAGATAAATGACAATTTAGCAATGTTCTGGGATCTGTTGATACACTAAATGTATTGTACAAAAATGGATTTACTGTTTGTGCAGCAAGATTTGCATCATTGATAATGAAAACAAATACATGTCTTGGCTTTGAAATACCACTTGTTATCTGAAAATTACCACTTCTTTGTGTTGATGAATTACTTCTCTCAATATTTTCTCGCAAATAAACCCATTTATGTGGCTTCAAAAACTGACTCATATACAGTGATTGTCCTTCTGAATTGAAAGTGATTCGTGGTACAATAAGCTCCATTCTAGTAATCATTACACGACAATCAGCCCCAGCTTGCCAAATAAGATTGGCATCAGATTCAATCTGCAAATTTAATTCCAATCTTGTTGATGGTAATAACTCATCCATCAATGCTTCAAAGAATGAGTATCGATTCAATGGTATTTCTGTATTGACAACCACTGATAGACCCAAAAGCGCTTTTCTTGCAGCAAATCCTTTGTTGTACAAAGCTTGTGCAGGTCTCTCTTCAGCACTTCGGTTTGTATCCAGATAGAAAAACTCATTGGTTGCAGTTGATTGAGCATATCCTGGACTATATTCCAATAGATTCTTAATATTTACACAATGATTTGCATCATTACAATCATATACCATTTTACCATTCAATCTTACATCGAAATCATGTATAAGACTGTGTGAACCATTAACAATACCATTATGGTCTTCAGCTGCTATATTTCCATTCTGCATTGTTTGGACTTTAAAACCAACTGATATTCTTGCATTATACCAATCAAATGGTGTTACTTCTCCTGTGTTATCGACTACGAAACGATAACCATCTTTCTTTTGTGACCTATCATTTCCTGGGTTACCAGTATTCAATGGTGTCTCCAATTGGAAGAAGACATCTTCATATCTCTCAATGTATTTTGGATTTCTGAATGATTTCATTTATACAGATATGTTATATTATTTTCATTTTCTCCTTCTTTTGAGTTTTCCACCGGATATCATCTGATTGACTCTCTCAGCTATTTGAAAATCAGTCAGTGGCTGCTCCATTTTTGGTTGGCTCATTGTCACTGATTTTGTTTTGGAAGGTTGTTTTTTGCTCAATAATTGAATTATTTTATCACCTGCTTTATTACCAGCAAACTCACCAGTTTTGGTGACTGCTTTTTCAGCTGCAGTTTTGGCTCCTTTCTTAGCTAATTCTTTTGCTGTTTTTCCGAAAAGTTTTGATCCAACTGATCTGAAAACATCCATAATTCCTTCACCATGAATATGTTTCATCGCATAACGACCCAATTCTGGGTCAAAACGTGGTTTAAATTCACTTTGTCGTACCATATATTGATATATTATATTAAACTAGACCTGAGAATCAAGCTCATGAACCAGTCAATGCCATTCAAGTCAATTGGCCGACCCAAAGCGTCAGTCACTGTTATCCCCATTTCTGAAATAATTGACTTGGAAACTGGGCTGTATAATGCTCTTTTTGGCTCAAAAGTAAAGGGATAACTCCTTGTTAAATTGTCAGTGGGTATCATTATCAGTGTATTTGTGAATCGTCCATCACTGAGGCTATCAGTTATTATATCACAATTAATGTTCAAAACGTCAATATCATTGGTAATATTTGGCAATTTTGTCCCATGTTCAGTTTGGTTAATTAACTTTGGTTCAAATCCAATAAGCGCTCCAAAATTAGAGTTTCTAATATCAAGCTTCCATTGGTTGTCCAGCTCAATGACAACTCTATATGATGAAAGCACAAAATATAGATTGATGCCCTTGCTGGAAGATGGTTTATCTCCATTTTGAATTATTGATTGAGTGATATAATCATCAAGATCATCATATGAATACATTCCATCAACAAATGTGATTGTCTTCCATTTTGTACCATTATCTGGGCTGTATTTTATTGTATTATTGTTGTATCCTGCATTGACATTATGCCACGAGTATGTCATTGAAACTCGATCCACAGCTAGCTCATGTCTCATTGTTGTGTCAAGCTTCAATGGTGGATCAAATTTGATAATATAAAGTCTTCAGGCCGACTTCGACCTATTTTTTGTCGGTTAACAGATGAAATATGTATCGCTCTTTCTTGCATATATCATTACATTATATATTGTTGCAATAAATCAATGAGTTGTTTGTTGTTTATCAAGCCAAGTTGATTCAATTTATGGGCTATTTGTGAAAATTCCTCTTTGACTCCATTATTGCCAGCCAAAATGGATCCACCAAGCAATTCCATTCTGTCAATCAAATCATTAGCATCATTGAAATAAACAACACCAGAGCCCAATTTCTTGAATTTTTTGCTGGATTTATGGATTGGAATCTCACTGAGTTGGTTCAATTCATCAAATACCATTTTGGCAATATCGCTGTATTTCTTCTTTGAATTAAATCTCTTGGTCAATAAATCGATTGTATCGAAATCAACTTTTTTGTCCATTACTTTGCGTTTATCTTTTGTTGCCACAAGTCTGAGTTGTCCCATTAATTTTGGAATATCAATCATTAGTCCACCATATTTCCCAGAAGATGATATTTTGTATGCATTTCTCTTTGGTTGAGTATAACCAGAACCTTTTTTGATGGTTTTCATTCCTTCTGGGATTATTTTAATGCGCCCTCTGTATTTTTGCAATAATTTGATATCTTCATCAATTCTATCAATTTTGTCTTTATTCTTAGTCTTTCCTTGACCCTTTGATAAAGGTCCCTTCTTTGCTCCAAGTTTTTTCAACATCTTGCCAATATTTTCATCATAATCTTTGATATCGATATCCCCTTGCACAGAAGCTTTGAAAACAGAACTCGGAGGTGCAAGATCGTATTGCATCAATTTTTGTATCTCATCATCATCAAAACCAGCATCCAAATTTGATTCAACATCAGGTGACATCATTAATGGTTTATAGCCAATTGGTAGCTTTGCTTCTGGTCATTGTGATTGTGGTTGTGTTTCAGGCTGATAAGTTAACATAGCAATGTCTTCCAAACCTGAAGTCAACGCTTTTTGGTTTTTCTCCAATTGTTCAATCAGTTTGTCTTGTTTTTCATCAATTGTTTTTTTTTGTTTCCTCTTGAGCTTTAATAATTGGTTTGAAAGTTTCTGATAAACCTTGTTGTAAATCTTGTTTATCATGCTTGTACTCCTTCAATGTATCTCTAACTTGTTTGGTTATTGTTCCAGCCTTAATCTTGGCTTCAGATAATTGTTTTAATCTCTGTAAATCCATTATATTATTAACTTATATTAACTTATCTCAACTTATATAATGTATTGATATACATGGAAATCCCAAATTATGACAGACATGATAAAAACACTAATTTCAAAAGATTGTATGGTTACATGCCAAGTGACACGTTTCGGATGTTAATATGTGGTAATTCAGGATCTGGAAAGACAAATTTATTGTACCATATGCTGATGAAACCACTTTTGTATTATGATAGAATACATTTATATGCCAAAAATTTGGAGCAACAAAAATACAAGGATATGCTACAAACATTGACTGATATATCATAGTGTCGGGTATAATGTCCTTGTTTGTAGCAATGATGATATAATTCCAGTGGAGGAATTGAAGGATGATGATGCCCAGAAGATAGTAATATTTGATGACTTTATTTGTGAAAAAAACCAGAAACCATTGATTGATTATTTCATTCGTGGCAGACACAAAAACTGCTCTGTTATTTATCTGAGCCAATCGTTCTACAAAACACCAAAAGATATTCGACTCAATTGCTCTCATTTCTGTGTCTATGACTTTCCTAGCAGCAATAAAAGAGGTCTAATATCCCGCGAGTTGGGTGTCGAAAAGGATAAATACATCAAAGCAACCAAAGAGCCATTTTCATTTCTATATGTTGATAAGCCCATGAAAAGAATTAACAGGAATTTTTATGGAACAATATAATCAAATGATATAAATGGGAATATTCAACGAACATAGTTCATCGTCTTCTTTCACAACAGGAGGATTCAGAACGGTTCCTCTTCAAGGAGCCGCTGGGCCTCAAGGAATAGGGTTTAAATTGACCCAAAATGGCAATTATGATATACAAAACAAAAAACTTGTTAATGTTAAACAAGGAGCTGATCCCAATGATGTTGTCACAAAGAGCCAAATACAATTGTTGGATAATGCTCCTGGTGATGTGCGAGCTAATAAAGCAGTAATTTACAGCAACAGTGGAAGTGTTCATACCAATAGTATCTATCTACAAGACACACCAGACGGGGCTGGTAGCTCCAATGATGTTCGATTATTGACTGAGCATCAGTCTTATGAAAACATTCATCTTAATATACCAGATTTGAAAAACTTTGATGGCCATGGTGGACGAGCTAAAAGCGAAATAATGGTTACATCAACAGAACAACATATTACTGGACGGAAAACATTTTTTGATATTAGTGTTTTAAAACCTGATAATAACGATCAAGCGGCGAATAAAAAATATGTCGATGATGAGATTAAAAAAATACCATCACCTGATTTATCTACATATTTGAAAAAAGATGGCACTGTTGAAATGACTGGAAATCTGGATATGGGTAATCAACAAATTACTAATCTTGGAGCCAATATACAAAATACATATGATGTCGTTAATTTAGGTTTCTGTGATACAAAATATTTACAAAAAGTCTCCAATAGTGACCTCGATATGGACAATCATAAAATCAAAGATATGGCTCAACCAACTGATGATAACGATGCTGTTAATAAACACTACGTTGATCATAACTTTCTCAACAGGTTAACACCCAATGCTCTTGGTGGTGAATTAGATATGAGAGGTCATAAAATAATCGTTCTTGGAAATCCTTCCAATCCCAATGATGCTTCCACTAAAGCATATGTTGATACAGAAATAGCTAAAATACCATCTGTTGGAAGTGATTTGAGTGTATATTTGAAAAAAGATGGAAGTGTTGCAATGACTGAAAACCTTGATATGAATAATAAACAAATCAAAGATATGGCTCAACCAACTGATGATAATGATGCTACTACCAAAAAATATTTTGATGACAAATTGGAGCAAAGTCATCTTGTCAGCAGCCATAAAACAAATGAATTCAAATATCTTACAGATACCGATGAAAGCAGTTCAGAATATAATATCACAGTGAATGGAATAGCTGCTTTCAATCAATCCCCACATCAGAATAAAAAAGCTTATGATATCACATTGATTAAAGACAGTGGAAGCAATGATTACAGATCAAGGATAGGTTTCAATATTTATACTCTTGCTATTGGAACATACACAATTGTGTTTGAATTCTACCCACCAGAAATGACTAATATTCAATTATCATGTACTGCATCTGAAGCATACATCCACAAAGCTGTACAGCGTGATTTCACTGCTTATAGCAAGCTATTGGTTCAATTTAATAACAACAGCAAACAAACTCCAAATTACATCTATTTGACGATGCATGGAACAGCTACAGCGACTCCAGTTCAATGTCAACTGGTTGTTTATGGGGTAAAAGATTGGTCAGATAGCGTTTATCCAGGAGTGTATGATGGCTTGGACAATGTCATGTTTGAATATAAAAATGGAGATATGCAGATGCAAGTCAATTTGGATATGAATAATAAGATTATTTCTGGTTTAATAAATCCGATATATGATTCTGAAGCAATGAATTTAGGTTATTTTACCAACTCATTCAAAACGAAACACACTGGAACTATTGCCAGTGGTGTTTTTCACAATTTCAGTATTCCTGTCTCAGGAAATATTTATTTCAATTTGTATTCAGTTGTTTTGGTAAGCAATATTCAAGTTTCAAATGCACAAATATTGATTAGGGGGAAACTGCAAGGACAAACATCAAACACTGACACATATGACAGAATAGGAAACATAATCAATGGAAGTAATACGTTTAATATGCCCAAATCAAGGAAATTTGTCAGTATTGATTCTATGTCAATATTGGATAATATTGGAGCAGGAACTGCTGTTAATGGAACTTTTAAATTGAAAGTATTATACTCTGATTTTTTTGAAAGATATCATGCTGACAATAAAAGTTGGTTGTCAAATATTGAAACTTCAAGTGTTGTTAACGGCGACATAAAAAATGGAGTTTTTGAAAATGTACATGGTTACAATTTTGGAACATTAGGCCCGGTTAAAATAAAAAATATTGTAATTAATACAAAAAATCAATACCAAGTTTCTTTTGTCGCCATTGCTAACAGTAAAACTTTATTTTCCCATTTTATACAATTTAATATGAAAATTGGGAGAAATTTTATAACTACAAATACAACAATCAAACCCATGATAATTCAAATGGGGATTTACAAAAGAATTTCAGGGTTTACTTCTCCAATTATAAACCAAGAAGTCACAGGAACTTTTGAAATTTATTTATCAACACTATTAATATAATGCCATACATTGAAGATGAAAATGGAAACCATATTCTTGATGAAAATGGAAATAAAATTGAATTCACAGTAACTCATGAAAATTTACCAGTTGGATTTAAATTTAGAGAACCAATACATCTGAATGATGATGGTCATTTGGATACAGAAAACAGACATTTAGTTATCAAAGATGGAGTTAATTCAAATCATGCAATTTCACTCCAACAATTAATTAACAACAATGAGGACATCATCAAACCATATGTTGAAACACAAATACAACAAGCTCTGGCTCAGTTTAAAGCTCAACAAGCTCAGGAAGCTGTAACGTTTCTCAACAATCAAGTTGCAATGAGAATAGGAAGAAAAAGTGGTACAATACCAAAAACAAATTACACATGGATAAAATTATTGAGTAAAGATGACATTAAAGGAATCAATACATTGCAAGAGATTATTGTGACAAACACATATATCAGGAGAAATGACAGATATCATCATTCCAAATCCGATTTGGTGTCATCATCATTTGATCAATTGGAATTCTTCTTTGATGTGTCATTTGAAAACTATTATTGCTACTTCAACAATCATCCATCTGATTGGACAATGAAGTATTTTGTTGAATATATTAGGATACAATTACCTGACAATAATGTCCACTAGGTCGTGGACTCCGTTACTTTATTTTATAAAATAACTAAATAAAAATATTGTAATCAAATTGTATAATGAAAGAATTGTCAGAATTGCAAGAACACATTCGAACATCGATGATAGATTTTCACCGTAAATTGAGTCTTCCAATATTGCCCAGACAGGAATGCAAAATAAAAAGTATCGTAATATTCACATATTTGCATGAAAAATATTACAACACAGGTTTACCTGATGAAGTTTACAAAGAGTTAATTCATGATGGAATCGGATTAATTGGACCTGGAGATGGATGTTTGACAGCTATTCTCCATCGATTATTTGGTTGGCAACCATATATCAGATCACATGGAATATTACATGATGCCTATGGTCAATTTTACAACAAATATCGTCATGACAAAGGATACATGTACACCATTAATGAGAAAAAAACATTCAATTGGATGAAAAAATACATGTTTTTGGGTCAAATAACTGGTCTCTATTATTGCATCAAAAATAAGATAACCATATAATATATGCAAAACAATTCAAAACAAAAGAAGAGATTAATAATTGATTTCAATCATATTTCAAATCGATTATCAAAAGAAGAAATTGATGAATTGAAAGCTTATTACATGTCATATCACAAAAAGATGTGGATGTACAAAAGTGCATACAAAAGATTAAAAAAAAGGGAGTTTGCTGGTAATATTTCATCCATTGTGTTTGCAACTGGTGGTATTGCATCATCAATTGCAACCAGTGGAGCTTCATTATTGGCAATATCATCAGTTTCTGTCGTAATTCAAGCTTATATGAAACATAAAAAAGTTGAAATCAAACTTTATCAATGCCAATATGCTTTTCAAACTTACGGACATTTATTAAATGAAATAAAAGAAATAATGAGAAATGGACATTTTGATAGAGATGATTTGACAAACAAGCTTACTCAAAATGATGATTTCATTTTGGATAATTCGCCGATTGTCGATAAAAGGGGTAACAAATATGATAAAAAATATCAGATATTCACTTATGTATGATTAATAATGTGCATGATTTTGGGGCCAAAAATGTCCATAATTTTATCCCAATAAACATTGTATAATTTCATTGTTTTTTTTGGATTTTGTCAACTCAATTTGGAAAGAATCAATTTTCATCTTTTGCAATATTCTATGCAAAAGATATTTCAAACTGATTATTCTCTTTCGTTTGCCATTGATTTGTGGCAGTATTTTGTTTATTTCAACGAATATTTTATGAATTTTGAAATTGGTTGAACAACTGATTTCAACTTTGTTTTTCAAAATAATTTGATCTAATGTATGTGACAAATGGTATTTTCTATTATACACTGTTTTCTTGTATATTTTGAACAAATTGGCATGAAAATTGATGTATTCTGTTTTGAAATCCTCACCAACAACTTGTCCACAAGCAACACACGTTATTTGACATTCCATGTTTCTCAAATTTTGTGATTCACAACATTCAGGCATTGATTGTTGTGTTTCAACTTTGGATTCATCATGATATCCACAAAATTCACATTCATCTTTGCAATGCAGGAATTGGCACAGAGATGATTCCACCTGCTTGGAAACATCTTTTGGTTTTTTCATTTTATAATTCATTTTTGTATAATTATATTATATATTATAGTTACACAAAAATGTTTTCAAAAATATTGAAACCACAAAAGATGATACAAAGTCTCGAAATCAAATATTTGACAAAAAAAAAAACCAAATAGCACATCACAAAAGATGAGTCAAAGTCTTGAAACCAAATATTCACCAAAAACATTAAAATTAAATATCTCATCACAAAGAATGAGTCAAAGTTTCGAAATCAAATATTTATCAAAAAACAAACCAAATAATTGTTAAAATATTGAAATCACAAATTTTATTACCATGTTTTGATCACAAGTTGATACTATCATTGGATAGCATGATGACCATAGGCCAATGAGTGTATTCCATCAGGATACAAATATCGTTTATCATCAAAACATGACAATGATGTTTTGTTGATGGTGTAACTACCAAGTTCATGATGGTTACTTCTGATTGTTTTCATTTGATGATGCAATTGTTTCTCATTGAAAAGAACATCTTTGTAATCAGAATGTTGAATTTCTTTTTTGATGACATTCTTTTTGATTCCTTTGGCTGTTTTGCCACCATTGTTGTTATCTTTGATGTATGAATACATCTTGGATCTCAATCCCACAAATTCAGTAATGGGTACACCAGCGGCTTCATCTTTGAATTTTCCAATAACTTTTTTATTTGTTGCATCAAAATATTGGTTATCAGATGAGTAATCACTGTTGTCAAACATATCTTTGTGTTTCCAGAAATCGGCATACACATCTTCGGCTTCAATTTCGTATGTCAAACTATCAGTATCAGTGAATAGTAATTTGGCTTTGTTACCATATTTTCTTTTGATAAAGTTGTAATGAAAGTCATACATGAGAGTCTTACTCAAATCAAGGATACACATACCAACGTATGCTGGTCGATTGAGAGTCAATGATTCCTTGATTTTGTGGACTGCAACCAAGTTTTCATTAAATATTTTGCTATTGATGAATGTTGGTTTGGAAGTCAGTTTCGATAATTGTTTCTCATTGGTAACTAATTTGATATCTTCCCGTTTTCTGATATTCTCCATAGTCTTACCAAACACTGAGTTATTCATCAGTTTGAAGAAATCTTTCTCAAAAGCATTCTTTGCATTAGTTCTTTGACGAGTATTGAAATCAATATATGTCTTCAACCAGGGTGATTGGTCAAATGACAGAACACGGTGAATTTTAGTTAATTTGAGTCCCAATTCACGGTATAATTGTAAGTTTCTATAATGTAATACATATTTTGTTTTGTTTCCCAATGTTGGAATCAGCTTGCTGACTTGTCCACTTTTGATTCCAAATTTTTCTGCAATTCTTTGACAATAATCTGACAGCATATCTTGTGTCACTTTGATTTGTTCAGCGCCACATGGATAATCATTATGCAGGTCATGTAATTCATGAGGATATTCCAAATCAACTTCCAATAAATATCCAGTTTTATTATTTGCCGCAACAGTTTTCCAATTAATATTTTTTATTTGTTGTTTATTCAACCATTTAAAATTCCCAGTTGGAAGATATTGTGACATAGCCCAACCATAGAGATTATTTGCATCCAAATACATGAGATATTCGCTTTCTTCACTGGGATTCCAATTTTGCATGTATTTGTTGTTGGCTTTACCGTATCTATTGGCTATGTAACTGATTCCTCCACGAAGGCCCTTTTCAACAAATTGATACATATCAATATCCGTAATGAGTTCCAAATTGACTTCAGTCATTTTCAACATTGCATCCCAAGATAATCCCGGAGATGTAAAATAATGACATGGATCCAATCTATAATATTCCAAACATGTTTTCCTGAAATTTTCAAATACATCAGCCAGCAATAAAACATCAGATTTGAGATATAAATCATGGTATTCGCCCATGGTTTTCAATTGAAATGTATTCCAAACATTTTGTGCATGACTGTATTCTTCATCAGTAATATGTGTATTATTCATTTGACTGTAAAATTCATCTTTGGTTGGTAATTGAGTATCATTGAATTTATCAAAATTACTCATATAATCGTACGGATAAACTCCTTTTTGTTTCATTAATTGCAGTTTTTCACCTTTGAAGACTTCATTGGTATATTTGTATGCATCTTCTGGTAGATTCTTTACAAGATTTGCCAATGATTGATTCATAAACTGAAGACTGTCGATAAATACTAAATTATAACCCAACATGAAGGCCATGTATTTCTCCATATTATTTGGGATTACATTAATTTTGTGTTGTCTGGTTTCACCTTTTCTATCCACATAAGTATTGGTCTCAATAATTTTACCAATTTCTTGCATTATAAAATGACTATCATATCCTTTCAAATTATGAAATATTACAGGGATTTTGTTAGTTATTGTAAAATCCCTGTTACATTGATTATGGGCTGAGCCACGGAATTCACCAGTAATATGACAATGATCTCTGACACGTTTATCTGTTTTCTTGTATTTTTTACCACAAATATGACAAGATGTTGCCTTTTGGAATTTGTCTTCATCTTCTGGAGACATAACTAATGGTTTATTGAATTTGTATTTTATAGTTTGTCTGCAGTATTTGACTTCAGCAAGCATTGCCTCCATGAATTTGTAAACAGCTTTTTCTCCACGATAATATTTTATTGGTTTGGAATATTTGTCATCATAGCAGCAAACAACTTTGTATCCATAACCACAATCAGTGTGTTTTTGATAAGCTTCAGTAAAAGATTGTTGGTTAGATTGATTACAACCATGAATTGGTTCAGTAATTGCTTCAAAATCAGCATAAATCACGAATGGTGCTTTCATTTGTTTATTATAATTTGTAAATTTTATTTTTGAGCCAACTTCAGGCATTTTGATTGATTGTTCACCATTGATTTCAATACATACTTCCTTATGCTTGGTTAAAACTCGTTCTGATGAAAAACATTGCAAACAATGCATACAAAAATGTTTTCTTTGATGTGATTTGGTTTTGTGGTGCATAAATCGATTAAAATCTTTGATAAGACAGTAATGTTTATTTTCATCATCTGAGATTAACAGCAAATTCAATACATCATCAAACTTTTCTTTTGAAACATAAATTGGGTAAGTTTGTTTGTTTTCATAACCGAATACGTTGATGTTAATACTGTTTTGGGTTTCAATTTTGTTGTATCGTTTGACTGAAACAGGGAATTCAATGTTATCATAATTCAATTGTTTGACAAATGCTTTATCAGTTTTCTTAATTCTTTGTGGATTGTCATTTCGTGGATTCAAATGTCTAATGTGACACCATCGATAACATTGATTGTCTCTATTTTGTAGATTAATTATTCCTTTTTGATGATGTTGTAGTTCAGTTGGAAGTTTAATGTAAGAACTTCCAGTAAGAGGCTCATATTTGATAATATTGATGTAATGTCCATTGATTGATTTAATTATCCAAGCTGAACCTTCACTAATCCATTTGTGAATATCATTCATAATTTGTTCAACATTAACATCCAAAGATTCTTGAAAATCATTGGCATTAGTTATTGTTTTTGGTTTACTATTAAAATATCCAATTCTGGAGACAGTTTGGTTTCCTTTTTGTTGTTCAAAATAAATTGTCAAAGTTTCAATAAATTTAATTCCTTTCATTTGAGTTAATAATTGTTTCATAAAATGAGCAATAGCTAATCTGGTTGAACTCATTTGAATCAAAGGATCTGTTTCATTTTTAATTCCAACTTCATAAGATTTTGTATATCCCTTGAATGCTCTTGCAACTTCTGTGATTTGGGTTCTTTGTGTTGAAACTGGAGCCATTTTCTTCATCCTTGGTGCTGCTTTGGGTATTAATTGATTATCAAATGATACTTTTTTCACTCTGGGTGCAGCTTTGGGTTTATCAGCAAATTGAATCGGAGGTGGAATTATGTTGTTTCTCGGCAAAGGTTGAGGTCCATCTCTAAATTGAACAGGTGGTTTGATGATTGTATTCTCATAATCTTTTACCATTTGTTTGACAGATTGTCTAGGCTTTGGAATTGGAACCATTTTCTTAGTTCGAGGCTTTGGGATCGGTTTTGGTTTTGCAAGTAATAATTCAATTAGTTGATTTTTAGTTAACTTGGCTAAATTGGCTTTGTTCATAATATTATATGTTAGATTATTTTTATTGGATGCGTTTGGGGTTTTGCTTAATGTCTGGCCACCCAATTGACCAGTCATACTGAGATTTTGCGGTGACGGAGTACTCAGTCGGCTCCTATTTCGTGTTACTTTATTGTAGGACATGCCCTGAAAACTCAATGAATTGAATTCTCAGGAAATTTATACAATAAAGTTACCAAAATTCCATACCTGGTAAATGTTCTTGCAATTGCTTTTTATACGGATAATCTCCCTTATTTATTTTTTTCATCATAATATTATATTTTTTGTTAATTAAATGTTTCTCATCTTCAGTGAACTCATCATCTGATTCTTTCATTTTAATATCTATTTTAATAGATTCATAAGCATGTTGTAAATTTTCTGATTGAGTAACTACCTCCAAATTATGTATGCAATTATTTTGCCTATTTGAATCTATATGGTTGATTTGCATTCCATCAGGAATATTACCATGATAACATTCATAGACAAAACGATGAACTAATAAATATTTTGGTGTTAAACCAATTTGATTTAATGATGTTTTCAAATATCCTGTAGGAAGTAAATTTCTAATTATACATCTATTGGTTTTTTTGTTATAAATTTGACCATATTTATTAGCTCCAAAGTTGGTATATATATGATGATAATAAAATTTTTCACATTTAATTGGAACATTTTGCTTTTTTGATTTTTGTTTACCAAGTCTAATTTTTCCATCATATATCATATTTTGTTGTCGTGTTACAAGCTCAAGATTATCAATTGAATTGTCTTGTTTATCATTATTGATATGGTGTATTTGATATCCATCTGGAATTATTTGTTGGTTTATTGATTCCCAAATAAATCGATGAGAATAATAACTTTTTGTTTCCTTTTGAAAGTAAATACTTGTTTTCAAATACCCATCAAAATGTATCTTCCCCATCTTCCCTTTCTTGGATTCAATCTCTTGCGATTAATTATATACCCATCAGTTGAACATCCATAATTGGTATAAATTGGATGACAATAGTATGTTTTTCCGTCATAAAAAACAGTATTTATTGCCGGAATTTGCTCTGATGAATTTTCACCGACAGGAAAATCCACATATGCGTTGTCTAATTTTTTTGTTCCACTCATTTCGGTTACCCTACGGTACTCGTTTTGTCTTTAAGCCCTTTTGGTTTTCAAATTCATGTCAAAACTGTCTTCCAAAACCACATCATTCATAGTCAAATCAAAATGTTGATTAAATTAGCCTTGTATTCAACATCATTAATCCCTGTAAAGTGGAAAATCAGTGTCGTCCATATCGTGACACATTCTGTAATACATCTTATTGATTAACCTGTTTTCTGTGCGTGTAAACTCACAATCATTGTCTTCCATTGGTGGAAATTCCATTAATCTATTGACTGTTTGTAGTTCATCATCTGAATATGAGCTGTTAAAAAAGTCTTCTTGCTTGATGCATGTGTTTCATATTTTCTGAGGGTGTGACTAAGGACAGATTTACAATAGAATTATTCTGACGATTGGAATCAATATGATTAACTTGCAATCCAGGTGGAATTATTGTTTGATTTACGGCCTCATAGACGAATCGATGAGCGGGGCATGTATTGTTACGTCCCGGAGAAATTATATAATAATCATTCTCAGATAAGTAACCTTTTCTGGGTTCTAATCTTTTTCGATTGATAATATAACCATCAGCTGATGCTCCGAAATTTTGAAAGGTTGGGTGAATAAAATATGTCTTGTTGTCGTGTTTGAATGTGTTACTCATTTTTCGAATATAAATAAGGTTACATAAAATTGAATAACCGGTTTAAACCGGTTTTGAAAAAGCGAGGAAAATTTAGGTTGCTGAGGATTTAGTTGCCGTGCAAAAATAAATAAGCTCATTTTACGGCCTCACGAATATTCGATAGCGAGTCGATCCAATAAAAAAATCTATTGTTGTGTGCAAGATAAATGATATTCTTACCTCAAAAAGCGTCTACAAACATCAGAACGATGAAAGTGGAGAAATAAATGACCAGTATATCCCAAAACATAACGATAAACATGAAAACACAAGCTCTTCGCAAAATGGCGACACGTGTATTAACAAACTAGTGTCCAGTCCGCTTTGGGTTGTGTCATCGTGAACTTGATGATGTCATACATAAGGGACTTTCCCTATGAAATGAGTCATCAAATTTCTATTGTTTACAAGTCATATAACAGTCGTATGATTTTTTCAGCCAATCACAATCGTCACAATTTTGCTTCACAATTGTGAAATTTTTCAGTGAAACACATAGTCATTTGTGAAATTTTTCAGTGAAGTTGTATGACAGTTGCGTGAATAAATTACAAACATTTGAAGTAAAGTTTACTCGAAAAGATTATTTCAGATTTTATAAAGTGGCTAAAAACAGAACCGAGGATAATTTAGGTTTTTGAAAACCGAGGAAAAAAATTTAGGTTTTCAAAAACCGAGGATTTAGGTTTTTGAGTTCATTGTTGAATCAGGTATGAATTTTGCGAATATTTTGAAAGTGTGCTCATACACCCAAATATCTAACTACTCTACATGAAAAATGTATTTGAACTGCGGGTGATAGGTTACTGAAACAGAAGAAAGATCTTCGCAGTTTTTCGTTTTAAGCCGCTACGTAGCGTTGTTTTTGATAGCTAAAACCGCTGTCCCTCTAATGCTGCAGTCAGCTTGTAGGCGTGCTTGTTTCCTGACCTCTCTCGTTGCTGTTTCATGATATGATCTACTGCCCATTTTGTTTTTTTCCTCTCCAAATACAAAGGTCCTTCCCATTATGTGTCCTTACTAGCTAACTCCTCTACTGGTAAGCCTCTTGCTGGACCATCAGCTGAGTTCTCTTCAGTTAAAAATGCCTCCACTGTTGAGGACTTGTGTGAGACTGTATTTCTCCAATTCTGTTTGCAACAAATGGCTTATATGTCCTGCTTCGGAGATGTATCTACCATAACCCTTTCATGATATCCGACCAAAACGTGATTTCGCGAGTTGCTATCTTCAATGCTTTCCATATCGGTACACTTAGTCTTAATCCTAGGATTGCGCCCATCAGCCTCAAACGAGGGATACTTGTGGCTGTAAGGGGTGGAACTCTTGACTTGGAAGCTACTAGATGAACCGAAACAGTTCCATCACTGTGCTGATACCTTTAATACACTACCGCTACATACGCATTTGATGAGGAATCTACGAATGCCTAAAGGCTCGCGGACTTCAAATTCCTGTCCACCGGCTGAAAACATCGCAATCTTAATTTTGACTAAATGCTTTGGTTCATTGTTGAACCACCGCCTAGCCTTCTTTTCCTGTTACAACTGAAGCGACTCCTCACTAGTCGATGCCCGTGGTCCAGATTTCTTGAAACAAAGCCTTTGCTTGAATGGTATATGGCGTCCGAAATCCCAAAGGGTCGAAAAATGTGGTTGTTCTTCTCAGGAAACTGCGCTTTATTAGATCTTACATCTGTGCACATCTCGAGGTGGATGTACTCGGAAGATGAACATGTTTTCCATCTCTAGCCATAGTACTCCGAGCGTCTTAACAGAGGGCAGCTCCCCCATTATCTAGATCTTCTTTTCACTGCTGGTATCTCCCACAACAATTCTTCTGAATTAGACAGCCATGTACGTGCGTGCATATTAGCATTCTTCCACAGCGTCGAAAGTATTTTGTACAAGTCTATGGCTGTCTTATCGTCTGGAACTGAATTCATGCTATCGTCCATATATGTTGAGAGATAGTAAGAGATAATATTGCTAGAGATAGTATTGTCACCGTAACCAGTGGAAAATTTTATTGATACTTCTTCGCATGCGCATGTTCTTGTACGACGAACTGCGGTTGAAACTGCAACGAATGCCATTCATTTAGATTCATATTCATCTGGTACCTTGGTTTGATCATGCGTTCTCCATAAAAATCCATTATACTGGCTATCTTCTGGTTTAAGATTTGTGCGGAGATAGATCTCTTCTATGCCACAGACTAACTCTATTGTTTGCCCGGGAACCGTATCAAACGCTGAAAAGCTCTCGCTACAACCTAAGTCCCTGGTGTATGACATCGCTCAAAAAGATCCCCTCGTACTTGGCTGCGGCTGTCAGACACAATGCTTGTTTTCGTCGTTGCTTTGTCCGGCGGTAGGTAACAAGACTCAAAGGGTTTTTTCTCTGTTTTGGGGATCTTCCTTTCGCAACTTTTCTTTTAACCCTTTGACAATGCGTTTCTCTGTACTTCTCAACCGTCTCAGGACTGTCTCGTAGTTGTCTGGTAACAATGACTGGTTGTCTTTCCAAGGCAATTCGACCTCATACCGCCTGCTCTGAAATTTGATTGATCGCTTAAGTTTCTCGAGCCCGATATTTCTTATTCGAAGTCTCAATGTTGTGACTAAGCACTTCTATCTCCAAGAACGTTTGGAGTTTGCAATCTAGTTGCTGCTCTTATCGTCAGCACGTATAAAATGAGTGTGAGCGAAACTTGTTCGATAGCCTCCATAATGAGTACTATTTGCATCTCCGATACATGTCCATCGGAGGGTCGTTAACCGTCCAACTATTTTTACTGGCTTTCCTCCAACATCCCCCTCTGATTGATACTCACGAAAACGTCGATGATTGGGCGTGCTCCAAAGTAAAGTAAGACCTTTAAGATACTCTCACGTTTTCGCGTATTTAGCACAGTTGATTACTCCAGTGTTCCCTGAAACGCCTTCTGCAGTGAAAGCTGCTATTTTTACATATATCTTTCCATCTATGCTTTCAAGATTTAGCTCGAGGAATCTTATCTCGAAGCTGTCGGTGTGACCATTTAGAACGTGAACGGTTACTCTATGGTTCTCCCGTTGAAGTTCTAATTCAACTGTTGATTATGTCTTACTACTGGCGTCGTCCAGTAGGGCATTAACGACCACTCGTCTTGTGCCATTCTTGATTACTACCGTTGCTTTCCCCAGTGCTACATATTCACCTGTAGTTTCTTTCATGTGCATTGCTGTTGTGTGTGATCTCTCCGGTAAGACCTGTGTGGACTCCGCCTCCGTGGTATCCCTAACTGGAGCCACTTTAGTCTCATTACGATGGACGTTTTGGGGCTGACGATTGTAGCTGTCATTCCTATTGCCGTTTCTTGCAATATCCGGCCTTTCCATTCTTTTCAATGTAGCACGCCCTGTTGTGCGTCCCTTCAAATCACAAAATCGGGACTGTGGGAACGATATTGCGTGGTGGGTCTCTCCAAGGCATCTATAGCAAAAACGTTGTTGCGCTATTTCCCGCCGCCTCTTTTCAACGGCTATACCTTAAAACTCGTCGTACCAAATGGGGTGGTTGTTTCTCCAGACTCTGAATGTATGGCGGCTCTTGCTGGGCCACTGGTTTGTAGTGCTTGCAAGTGATCTGGTCTGGCCAAGAAAACGTCTGATTTCTCTTCGGGTACTGGAATTGGTCCATATCCCTCGAAGCGTCTCAGATGGTACTGTCTGGAATTCTGCTTCTTGTATACCCATTCTCGTAATCTTTCTACGCACTGTTGTCCAAAATTTCATCGATGGTACTGTGCATGCTAGCATTGACTCTGTCATCTTCCTCTGTTGCTTATCATAGAGTGATCTTATTTTGGAGGCAAATCCTCTTTGGCCCTTTCCTTCTCCGCCCCATTGCTACTTCTTCACTAAAAAAACTTAGCTTCTAATCTCCCGGCGCGCTCTCGAACCTTCCGCTCTTCGACTTGTAAGTCTCCAAATCTCTGAAAAGCACAATGTACGACACTAGATGATTCGTCTCGTCGACTTTCCTATTATTCCGTTTCCACATTGTGAGCTTGGCTGAATTCTTTCTCGGTTATTTTCATTTCTTGGGTTAGTTTCTTGACGTTGGTAATGTCGTTTCTTTTTACGTATTTATCCCATAACAAGTCATGTCTGCCACCACGCGGTCTAAAAATTCATCTGGTCGCTCTCTTGCTCCATGCTCTTGTTGACAGCTTCGTAAATCCCATCAAGTAGTTGCAGGAGTGTGTGCCTAGCTCGAGTAAATGCTGCTTTGCTTCTCGATTTCGACTGTTTTAGAATCTCTTTGGAATTGTCCAGTACACAGCTGTCCTTTTCCTTTTCGCCTCCTCTGTCGTTTTTGCTCGTTCCTTCATCTGTGTTTTTTCTTCATCATGTTGGTTCAGTTCTGTTGTGAATCTTTGCTCAGCTACCAGATGTTTTCCAGATAACCGTACGATCTTTTTCACTTTTCTTGCTTTATTACCACGATCCTCTGATTACAAGGTTTTTTTCCAATCCGCTATATAGCTCTAACTTTTCACTATACTTAAATGACGAAAATAACAGCGAACAATATAACGACAGTAATAACGACAGCAAACCTGTTTCGTTATCTTTTCTTATAGTGTCCCACAAAGCTATTTTCGAAAAAAATTACGTGATCCTATTACGTTCCGAGTTTTGAGATGACGGTAGGTAATTTTAGATCTTACAGCGGTTACCAATGACACGCGACCTACGGCATTCAAAAGAGTCGGATAAAGTTGCGTTTTGGTGGACGTCATTCAAACAAAAGCCGTTGAAATTATTTTGAATTCTGACATGATTCCAAGGTAACCCGGCAAGAAACTAAGAATTTTACCTCGCTAAGAAAAGGTAAACTTTATTTAAATTGATTCTCGAACCAGATCAAGCGCAAATAAAAGGTATTTTTGAATTAAAAATTTCAATTTTTACTGCACGTGATAATTTACTCACTTGCACGCATCGCTGATTAATTATCAGGTGTAGCGATTTCAAATGTTTCATAAAAAAATACGGCTTCGTCTAAACAATGCCCATTTTTTTTAGATAATCTGGATTGGAAATCAACTTTCATAAAGTTTACCATCCGTCAGCGGATAAAACTGTTAATTTCTTAGTTCTGTTGCCTTGAAATGGTCTCAGAATTCAAAATAATTTCAACGGCATTTCAATGATTGACGTCAACCAAAACGCAACTTTATCGGAGTCTTTTGAAGGCGATAGGTCGCGTGTTATTGGTAACCGCTGTAACGTCGACGTCACTCACGGACTTTTCTGAATTTTTTCACAGGCCCTAAAAACGTTCTCGAATATTCCTGAAGCCCTCTCTAGATTTTCTCAATGTCACTTGTTATTTTATATTAATTTAGCGGCCTTGACATAGTTCTGTTTAATACTTTAAGTCTTCGGAACACAAAGTTTCGCGTAGTTTCCTAATTTACCAGCTTTATTTTTCAATAATCAGTTTGCAATTTTTTTCGAAATGTATTGTTTCATTTAAGAATTATTGATTGAAGGCAAGTGTTTATTACTTACGCCACCGCGCGATCGTCTAAAAATAGCGACTTTTACGGGTTCTAATAAAAATATTTTCCGCGCTTCCGGAAATCAAAATTTTGCGACCTTCATAATTGTTTACTTTCTTTAACTGTATCTAGACTAGGGGAGGGTAGGTGTGGAATCTGCCTGGGGTGACTTGGAACCTGAATAGCTTTTTTTTTTTCTTAATATCTGAGCAAACGGCCAGGATATTCAGGACTTTTTCGGAAATTTATCTGGTGACAATTTTGACATCGTCCGTTACTGTTCATTGACTTTAATATTGCCATGGCAACCAATTTTGACAGACCGTATTCTGATTACTATTCGTTCAATTTTGGCGCTCTACTGAAGTATTGGGGAAATCCAGAAATCCAACAAGTCGGATCCAATATGGCCTCCATTTAAAAATCAGGATGTCATTTCAACGTCATGTCTGCTCGTTAGGGACGTGAAAGGAATCACCTTTGGACGTACCATGGCTTCTTACGTCTCATTGTCATAGTTTTCTAACTTAAAATATTTTGAGGGAGACGGAAAAAAAGGCCAGTCTAGAGGGGGTTTTGCCTTTGAAAAACTAGATCCTGAAGATAATCTATGATTCCCAGTTTTTCATGACTACATGATAATTCAATCCACCGATAACAAATCTTTCAAAAACTTGACTTCACGCTTGGTCAATAACCCTTATATATTTCCTTGTTGTTTTTAACAAAACAACTACAACCCTCGTACTTGTTGGATTATAAGATTATTGTGGACATCTTATGTCGCATCATAGGAGTGCAATAAAAGCATAACACCAAATCATCCCAGACACAGCAATGTGATCAACCATTTGTCATCGATATAATGTCTTATCAATAATCATATTACATCACATCACACTACTTGACATCTTATGACACAAAGTCGTTTGACATTAAGGACTTAGCTAGTCTTTTAATTTAGTAGTTTGGCTTTGTCAAAACAATTAATAAGGGACACAACCCCCCCCCCCCCCCCCGCCCCCCTTGCGTGGTTTTTATCTTGTAAAGTTTCTTCGTTCGGTTATTTAGTGTGACAGTGTTGCTCAAAGGTCAGTTGCGGTCTCTCTTTGCTAGCTTTACCCATCCTTCTCTACCTAGGTTTCGTTTTTTGTACTATCCGCAGTAGTTCAACAAATCTGCGTATTCTCTGTGTTTACTAATTTACGTACAATAATTTAATGGTAGTGCCATGTTTACTCTAATTTTATCCCATGAGAAAAAGCGGTTTGGAACTTACCTCCTCTTATCCACAGTAAGGAAACATGTAAAATAAGAGCTTTAAGAAACCATTCGCCCATCTTTGATAAACACTGATGATCACAACATTGGTATTACTTGGCAAAGAATGGAAAACCTGCAAAAAAGAAAAGGTAAATGCCCTAAGGACGGTGCCTACTACTAAATAAGTATTTTTGTGTGGCTTATGACTCTGCGGGGAAAGCAGATCTTAGCAACGGCTACTGAAACCCAAAAAGAAAATTGGAGGTAACCACGCATTTTTAAGAGATAGTTAAGCAACAGTTGTTCTGAAAACAGTAAAATACAGAGCAATGCATGGCATTTTTTTCCAAACTGGAGCTTTATCGTCTCTGAAAAATGCATGGTTACCCCAAATTTTTCCTTTTTGGATACCAAGAGCACTTGATAATTTCTGCTTCCTCTGCATAGTTTTAAACCATGCAAAAATATCCCTCTATTAGTAGGCACCATCCAATAGAAACCCGCGCATCTCGAGATGCGCAGAATGTATGCGCAGTAACAAAAGTAGGCACCGTCCTCAATTATTTCAGTCATTTGTTCGAAACATGCCAACGTGATAGTTGAAACATACCATAACAGGATCAGTTATGCTCAAGAGGCATGCGTGAAGCTTACACATAATAACGCTAAATAAAAATGACAATATGCTCTTCGGACAATTTTTGTCGTAGAAGGCATAACCCTGGTCATTTCGCACTCTGCTGACTTTATAAGTTGCAAAATAGATTGCAGAAGGTATTCACTTCAAACGTTTCCGTTAGGTACTGTGAATCATAGATCTCAATCTGCATACTGAATTGGTTGTCAATTTACCTTTAAGTGGTACTGTAGCTTAATTTGGGAACAAAACTTGGGTCCTTTAACTAAGGCAACACGGGTTCTATCGTAACGTTCATATTTTTGAAGCATCTTAGCGTTTCTCTCTTTCCGACTTTCCTCCATTTTTTGTATGTCTTTGGGTGTTTTTTTAAGTCACTTTATGCCCGTGCTGACCTAAAACATTCATAGCTGTCTGTCGAAGTTCCAACGCTGACCATAAATATTCATAACAATTTTAATATGCAAAGGAAACACCACCAAACTTTTTGTCTTTTACTAAAATTTATCTCCAAACAATTTCAGTAAAGTGCAAAACGTCTTCTGTCGACTCTAATAAGCGGCAAGTCTGGAATATGATTTACCTGTTCCTGGTAACTCGTACAGGAATATCCACATGCAGGTATAAAAAAGTCACAATAGTTTTACTGAGAAATAAAGAGTACACCTGTATCTTCCAAGTTTCCCTGTATTTAGTTGATTTGCCTTCACCCGAAAAATTGGATGAGGAATATTTGTTTTCAGAACAATTCAATCGTTTGTATGTATTTTTGTAGTAGGTTTAAATTTTAAAAAAAAATTATTGGCGCCTCTGGTAGCGGTTGCCTTTAAAAAGCGAAAAAAAATACTTTTTTTTGTTCGGTTCCAAGGTAGATTTCAACCCAAGCCCTCATCCCCGGAGGGCATGTAGCATAATACTGCGCCACACATGCTTCTCTACCTTCACAGTGAGTAATTTTAGTATCTAATGATTGTTTCTGGTGCCTGACTATCTGGCACCGGTGGCGCAACGATTTTAACAGGTAAATGACTTTGGACCGCCAAAGAAGAATGTCGAATGAGCACGGAACACCCTCAGGCGTTTCTCCGTCGTATTTTCTCCTTTCATTTTGCGCAAAGTCCCTGTTTTAAAACTCACTTTTTGGTAAAATGGAAAAGGGTTTTGTAGCTTTAAACTAGCCAAATTAGAGTGTGTTCTTTTAAATGACAGGTCGCTTATGGTTGAGACACAGTGACAGTCAGGCGTCTTTTACTGACAGTTAATAATAGCTACACCTACATCTTGCCACCTGGAGTAGCGCGCTTCTTGAAACTCTTCCCTAACTTTAGACCAAAGTATATGATTTTTTCCTAACCTATTCCAGACACGGCCCTCTTGTTCGATTGCATACCATCCAAATTCTCCAAATGATCATGTTAACCCGCTACAAACATACAAGAACCTTAATTGGTTCAAAGACCGATACAAATATGTCAAACATGAGAGTAGGACCTCATTAGGCCTTCCAACTCTATTTTACGCGTAAAAACTATAACCAATTCCAGGCAAGCCTCACCCTATTCAGCAAAAAGTGGTCTTCATTTATGGACTACTTCAAACTAAAAAGGCTGCCGCGCTCAAAAGATCCCTTAAATTTAAACAAAACTAATCCTTGTTAATTACAAATTTATAGAAGACGTTGTTATTATGTGCGTCATGCATGGAAAGTTTTAATATCTTCTTTTCAATTTACCATGTGGATCGTTTTGCATTACGAACGTTTTACGTATTAGAAATTAATTTTAATATAAAAGCGCTGGCTCGGAGATATTAAGCTTAGAGGACGATTCCTGGGAGACATATCTTGCCATTATGAAACATTAAAAAAAGCACTATTACGAAGAAAAGAAGCTAGTTTAGCTGGATAAAACTAAACATGTAAGTTATCGGGGGGAGAAGGACTCCAAAATTCGATTCTCCTACATAAGCTATAGGTGTGTTTTTGCTATAACTGTGTGTCTAGCCAAAGGGTATGTTTTTTTAGTCTAAATGGCCTCAGGCATTGTCGCGTTTTGCACAACATTTAGGTTATTTGAGCCCAATAACTCGGCGCTGTTATATTATTTTTGTATTTAATGATTGTTTCTGGTGCCTGACTATCTGGCACCCATGGCGCAACGGTTTTGACAGACAAATGACTTTGGACCGCAAAAGAAGAATATGCGAATGAGCACGGAGCACCCTCAGGCGTTTCTCCATCCTATTTTCTCGTTTCATTTTTCGCGAAATCCTTGTTTTAAAACCAATTTTTCGGTAAAATGGGAAAAGCGTTTTGTAGCTCCAAACCAGCCAAAGTAGAGTATGTTCTTTAGCCGTAAATGACAGTTCGCTTATGGTTAAGATACAGAGACAGTCAGACGTCTTTTACCGACAAATAATAATGGCTACACCTACATCTTCTTACCGGGGCTAGCGCGCTTCTTAAAAATTTTCCCTAATTTAAGACCAAAATATATGATTTTTTCTAACCTATTTCAGACACCACCTTCTTGTCGATTGCATTGTATCCAAATTTTTCAAATGATCGTGTTAACCCGCTTAAAAAATACAAGCAGTTAAATTCGCTCAAAGACCGACAATATGAATATATTAGTCTAATTTGGCTATTGTTCATAGCAGCTTTATATTTAACAGTGCCAACCTTAAGATAATAACGGACAAACGATAAGGAAACAATAAAGAATTCAAAGCTCTACCAAAATGATGGTTTTGCTTTGAAATTCGGTTCCAAGGTAGATTTGAACCCAACACCTCATCCCCGGAGGGCATGTAGCATGACACTGCGCCACACATGCTTCTCTACCGTCACAGTAAATTATTTTTGTATTTAATGATTGCTTCTGGTGCCTGACTATCTGGCACCCGTGGCGCAACGATTTTAACAGCTAAATGACTTTGGACCGCCAAAGAAGAATACGCAAATGAGCAAGGAACACCTTAAGGCGTTTCTCTATCCTATTTTCTCCTTTCATTCGGCGCGAAATCCCTGTTTCAAAACCGACTTTTAGATAAAATAGAAAAGCCAGGGTTTTGTAATTCCAAACCAACCAAAGTAGAGTATGTTCTTTTAAATGACTGTTCGATTATGGTTAAGACACGTTGACAGTCAGGCATTTTTTATTGACAATTAATAATGGCTACACCTACATCTTGCCACAGGGGGTTGGGCGCTTCTTGAAACTGTTGCCTAATTTCAGACCAAAATATATTATTTTTCCTAACCTATCTCAGACACGACATTCTAAAACATACAAGAAGCTTAATTGGTTCAAAGAACAATATGAATATGTCAAACATGTGAGTAGGACCTCGTTAGACCTTCTAACTCCATTTTACTCGTGAAAACTATCACCAATTCCAGACCATTCTCACCCTATTCAGCAAAAAGGTTGTCAACATTTATGGACTACTTTAAACTAAAAAGTCTGCCGGGGTCAAAAGTACCCTTATATTTAAACAAGACTTATCCTTGTTAATCACAAATTTGTAGACGATGTTGTTATTATGTGCATCGTGCATGGGAAGTTTTAATATCTTCTTTTCAACTCACCATGAGGGGTCGATTTTCATTAGGAACGTATTACGTATTAGGAATTAATTTTAATATATAAGCGCTGGCTCTGAGATATTAAGCATAAAAGACTAATCCTGAGAGACGTTTTTTGCCATTATGAAATATTTAAAAAAGCACTATTACGAAGGAAAGAAGCTAGTTTAGCGGGATAAAACTAAACATATAAGTTATAGGAGGAAGAAGGACTTTTAAAATTCGACTCTCCTACATAAGCTGTAGGTGTGTTTTGCTTATAGGTGTGCTTGTGCTATAAGTGTGTGTTTAGCTTTTTCGGTCTAAATAGCCTCAGGCATTATCGTGTTTTGGACAACATTTCGGTCATTTGAGCTCAATAGCTCAGCTCTTTGATATTAAAACTCTTAATGCTTTCGTAATTAAAAAGGACCGCACGTGGCCAATTAGAAAGAAGATATTAAAACTTTCCATGTATGGTGCAAAGGATAACAATGGCTGCGTTAAATTTGTGATAAAAATAATACTCTTATGAAAGTTTATAGTTCCTTTTTCCTGCAGTTGAAGATACTTCCACTACGGTTTAGCTTTTTGTTCAAGTCGTCAAAATAGTTTTAACTATTTATTAATTTAAAAATTGACTTTATCCCACAGTTTTATCAAAAGCGTATTCAAACCGTAAGCATGATTCTCTCTGTAAAGAAATAATTAGCATCGTTTTCAATTTGACACAAAATGTCCGACAATATTCCCTATATGTCATCGAGCAGGTGCTTCGGAAATTATATTCTCCCTCAAACTTGTTTTCCTTTTATAGTGATATCTTTTTCCTTTAAAAATTCTACGCCATTCATGATACGAGAATCTTAAACGAAATCATGTTGCTCTTTGGTAAAGAAAACAGTTTTGCCCTTTTCTCTATATCAGTTTTAAATTTGGATACAAAATGTCAGTTAATATTCCCAATATGCCAATGTTTAGCAGCAAGCTAAATTATTCACCTTAAACCTTGCTTTTCTTTTGTACGGAAGGTTATACGAGTAAACTACAATTACAAGGGGCTGTCTTTTCCGTGATAAAGATATTGCGTTATTAATAAGACGGAAATTTTTAACGAAATCTTGTTTTTTGGCCAAGAAAATATTATCTTCTTTTTTTATATCACATTTTCTTTAATTAGAATACGAAATATCTATTATGATATTACTAAAACGTCAATATTTTTAAGACCCTGGCGCTGCTTCCAAATACTAACATTTCTCAATTGTGCAAATTAGGAGCCTAAACCTTTGCATAAACCTCACAAGGAAGTATGACTTGAAAAACGCTCTCCAAGACAAAGAAAACACTGACATAGTTTTATAATACGGTACACTGAAATTTTATGTTGGTTTTCACGTAAATGGCTTTATGACTCCTCTCTAAGACTGTGAGGAATAAAAGATTAAATGTGATTTCCACAAGCCATGCTTGTTTACTTGAACGCTTTAAAAAACCTTTCAAGCATAATACAAACTCGCTTCGCTTTGAGAGGAAAAAATTGGCCATTGTTCCTAGCCGCCTTTTATTTGAAGGTACCAAGCTTAAGATAATAACTGACAAACGATGAGGAACAATAAGGAATTCAAAGCTCTACCAAAGATGATGATTTTGCTTCGAGATGGAAAAATATATTTTTATTCGGTACCAAGGTAGATTTGAACTTAAGCCCTCATCCCCGGAGGGCATGTAGAATAATACTGCGCCACACATGCTTCTCTACCTTCACAGTGAGTAATTTTTGTAGTTAATGATTGCTTCTGGTGCCTGACTATCTGGCACCCGTGGTGCAACCATTTTTAACAGCTAAATGACTTTGGACCGCCAAGTAAGAATACGCAAGTGAGCAAGGAACACCCTCAGGCGTTTCTCCATCGTATTTTCTCCTTTCATTTTGCGCGAAATCCCTGTTTCAAAACTAATTTTTCGGTAAAATGGAAAAGGGTTTTGTAGCTCAAAACCAGCCAAAGTGGCGTATTTTTTTTACCGTAAATTACAGTTCGCTTATGGTTAATTAAGAAACAGAGACAGTCCGTCGTCTTTTACCGACAAATAATAATGGCTACACCTGTATCTTCCCACCGGGGCTAGGCACGTTTCTTGAAACTCTTTCCTAATTTCAGACCAAAATATATGACTTTTTTCTAACCTATTTCAGACACGACCTTCTTGTCGATTGCATACCATCTAAATTCTCTAAATGATCATGTTAACTTGCTACAAAACATACAAGAAGCTTAATTGGTTCAAAGAACAATATGAATATGTCAAACATGTGAGTAGGACCTCGTTAGACCTTCTAACTCCATTTTACTCGTGAAAACTATCACCAATTCCAGACCATTCTCACCCTATTCAGCAAAAAGGTTGTCAACATTTATGGACTACTTTAAACTAAAAAGTCTGCCGGGGTCAAAAGTACCCTTATATTTAAACAAGACTTATCCTTGTTAATCACAAATTTGTAGACGATGTTGTTATTATGTGCATCGTGCATGGGAAGGTTTAATATTCTCTTTTCAATTCACCATGAGGGGTCGATTTTCATTAGGAACGTATTACGTATTAGGAATTAATTTTAATATATAAGCGCTGGCTCTGAGATATTAAGCATAAAAGACTAATCCTGAGAGACGTTTTTTGCCATTATGAAATATTTAAAAAAGCACTATTACGAAGGAAAGAAGCTATTTTAGCGGGATAAAACTAAACATATAAGTTATAGGAGGAAGAAGGACTTTTAAAATTCGACTCTCCTACATAAGCTGTAGGTGTGTTTTGCTTATAGGTGTGCTTGTGCTATAAGTGTGTGTTTAGCTTTTTCGGTCTAAATGGCCTCAGGCATTGTCGCGTTTTGCACATCATTTAGGTTTTTTTGAGCCCAATAACTCGGCGCTGTTATATTATTTTTGTATTTAATGATTGTTTCTGGTGCCTGACTATCTGGCACCCATGGCGCAACGGTTTTGACAGACAAATGACTTTGGACCGCAAAAGAAGAATATGCGAATGAGCACGGAGCACCCTCAGGCGTTTCTCCATCCTATTTTCTCGTTTCATTTTTCGCGAAATCCTTGTTTTAAAACCAATTTTTCGGTAAAATGGGAAAAGCGTTTTGTAGCTCCAAACCAGCCAAAGTAGAGTATGTTCTTTAGCCGTAAATGACAGTTCGCTTATGGTTAAGATGCAGAGACAGTCAGACGTCTTTTACCGACAAATAATAATGGCTACACCTACATCTTCTTACCGGGGCTAGCGCGCTTCTTAAAAATTTTCCCTAATTTAAGACCAAAATATATGATTTTTTCTAACCTATTTCAGACACCACCTTCTTGTCGATTGCATTGTATCCAAATTTTTCAAATGATCGTGTTAACCCGCTTAAAAAATACAAGCAGTTAAATTCGCTCAAAGACCGACAATATGAATATATTAGTCTAATTTGGCTATTGTTCATAGCAGCTTTATATTTAACAGTGCCAACCTTAAGATAATAACGGACAAACGATAAGGAAACAATAAAGAATTCAAAGCTCTACCAAAATGATGGTTTTGCTTTGAAATTCGGTTCCAAGGTAGATTTGAACCCAACACCTCATCCCCGGAGGGCATGTAGCATGACACTGCGCCACACATGCTTCTCTACCGTCACAGTAAATTATTTTTGTATTTAATGATTGCTTCTGGTGCCTGACTATCTGGCACCCGTGGCGCAACGATTTTAACAGCTAAATGACTTTGGACCGCCAAAGAAGAATACGCAAATGAGCAAGGAACACCTTAAGGCGTTTCTCTATCCTATTTTCTCCTTTCATTCGGCGCGAAATCCCTGTTTCAAGACCGACTTTTAGATAAAATAGAAAAGCCAGGGTTTTGTAATTCCAAACCAACCAAAGTAGAGTATGTTCTTTTAAATGACTGTTCGATTATGGTTAAGACACGTTGACAGTCAGGCATTTTTTATTGACAATTAATAATGGCTACACCTACATCTTGCCACAGGGGGTTGGGCGCTTCTTGAAACTGTTGCCTAATTTCAGACCAAAATATATTATTTTTCCTAACCTATCTCAGACACGACATTCTAAAACATACAAGAAGCTTAATTGGTTCAAAGAACAATATGAATATGTCAAACATGTGAGTAGGACCTCGTTAGACCTTCTAACTCCATTTTACTCGTGAAAACTATCACCAATTCCAAACCATTCTCACCCTATTCAGCAAAAAGGTTGTCAACATTTATGGACTACTTTAAACTAAAAAGTCTGCCGGGGTCAAAAGTACCCTTATATTTAAACAAGACTTATCCTTGTTAATCACAAATTTGTAGACGATGTTGTTATTATGTGCATCGTGCATGGGAAGTTTTAATATCTTCTTTTCAATTCACCATGAGGGGTCGATTTTCATTAGGAACGTATTACGTATTAGGAATTAATTTTAATATATAAGCGCTGGCTCTGAGATATTAAGCATAAAAGACTAATCCTGAGAGACGTTTTTTGCCATTATGAAATATTTAAAAAAGCACTATTACGAAGGAAAGAAGCTATTTTAGCGGGATAAAACTAAACATATAAGTTATAGGAGGAAGAAGGACTTTTAAAATTCGACTCTCCTACATAAGCTGTAGGTGTGTTTTGCTTATAGGTGTGCTTGTGCTATAAGTGTGTGTTTAGCTTTTTCGGTCTAAATGGCCTCAGGCATTGTCGCGTTTTGCACATCATTTAGGTTTTTTTGAGCCCAATAACTCGGCGCTGTTATATTATTTTTGTATTTAATGATTGTTTCTGGTGCCTGACTATCTGGCACCCATGGCGCAACGGTTTTGACAGACAAATGACTTTGGACCGCAAAAGAAGAATATGCGAATGAGCACGGAGCACCCTCAGGCGTTTCTCCATCCTATTTTCTCGTTTCATTTTTCGCGAAATCCTTGTTTTAAAACCAATTTTTCGGTAAAATGGGAAAAGCGTTTTGTAGCTCCAAACCAGCCAAAGTAGAGTATGTTCTTTAGCCGTAAATGACAGTTCGCTTATGGTTAAGATGCAGAGACAGTCAGACGTCTTTTACCGACAAATAATAATGGCTACACCTACATCTTCTTACCGGGGCTAGCGCGCTTCTTAAAAATTTTCCCTAATTTAAGACCAAAATATATGATTTTTTCTAACCTATTTCAGACACCACCTTCTTGTCGATTGCATTGTATCCAAATTTTTCAAATGATCGTGTTAACCCGCTTAAAAAATACAAGCAGTTAAATTCGCTCAAAGACCGACAATATGAATATATTAGTCTAATTTGGCTATTGTTCATAGCAGCTTTATATTTAACAGTGCCAACCTTAAGATAATAACGGACAAACGATAAGGAAACAATAAAGAATTCAAAGCTCTACCAAAATGATGGTTTTGCTTTGAAATTCGGTTCCAAGGTAGATTTGAACCCAACACCTCATCCCCGGAGGGCATGTAGCATGACACTGCGCCACACATGCTTCTCTACCGTCACAGTAAATTATTTTTGTATTTAATGATTGCTTCTGGTGCCTGACTATCTGGCACCCGTGGCGCAACGATTTTAACAGCTAAATGACTTTGGACCGCCAAAGAAGAATACGCAAATGAGCAAGGAACACCTTAAGGCGTTTCTCTATCCTATTTTCTCCTTTCATTCGGCGCGAAATCCCTGTTTCAAAACCGACTTTTAGATAAAATAGAAAAGCCAGGGTTTTGTAATTCCAAACCAACCAAAGTAGAGTATGTTCTTTTAAATGACTGTTCGATTATGGTTAAGACACGTTGACAGTCAGGCATTTTTTATTGACAATTAATAATGGCTACACCTACATCTTGCCACAGGGGGTTGGGCGCTTCTTGAAACTGTTGCCTAATTTCAGACCAAAATATATTATTTTTCCTAACCTATCTCAGACACGACATTCTAAAACATACAAGAAGCTTAATTGGTTCAAAGAACAATATGAATATGTCAAACATGTGAGTAGGACCTCGTTAGACCTTCTAACTCCATTTTACTCGTGAAAACTATCACCAATTCCAGACCATTCTCACCCTATTCAGCAAAAAGGTTGTCAACATTTATGGACTACTTTAAACTAAAAAGTCTGCCGGGGTCAAAAGTACCCTTATATTTAAACAAGACTTATCCTTGTTAATCACAAATTTGTAGACGATGTTGTTATTATGTGCATCGTGCATGGGAAGTTTTAATATCTTCTTTTCAATTCACCATGAGGGGTCGATTTTCATTAGGAACGTATTACGTATTAGGAATTAATTTTAATATATAAGCGCTGGCTCTGAGATATTAAGCATAAAAGACTAATCCTGAGAGACGTTTTTTGCCATTATGAAATATTTAAAAAAGCACTATTACGAAGGAAAGAAGCTAGTTTAGCGGGATAAAACTAAACATATAAGTTATAGGAGGAAGAAGGACTTTTAAAATTCGACTCTCCTACATAAGCTGTAGGTGTGTTTTGCTTATAGGTGTGCTTGTGCTATAAGTGTGTGTTTAGCTTTTTCGGTCTAAATAGCCTCAGGCATTATCGTGTTTTGGACAACATTTCGGTCATTTGAGCTCAATAGCTCAGCTCTTTGATATTAAAACTCTTAATGCTTTCGTAATTAAAAAGGACCGCACGTGGCCAATTAGAAAGAAGATATTAAAACTTTCCATGTATGGTGCAAAGGATAACAATGGCTGCGTTAAATTTGTGATAAAAATAATACTCTTATGAAAGTTTATAGTTCCTTTTTCCTGCAGTTGAAGATACTTCCACTACGGTTTAGCTTTTTGTTCAAGTCGTCAAAATAGTTTTAACTATTTATTAATTTAAAAATTGACTTTATCCCACAGTTTTATCAAAAGCGTATTCAAACCGTAAGCATGATTCTCTCTGTAAAGAAATAATTAGCATCGTTTTCAATTTGACACAAAATGTCCGACAATATTCCCTATATGTCATCGAGCAGGTGCTTCGGAAATTATATTCTCCCTCAAACTTGTTTTCCTTTTATAGTGATATCTTTTTCCTTTAAAAATTCTACGCCATTCATGATACGAGAATCTTAAACGAAATCATGTTGCTCTTTGGTAAAGAAAACAGTTTTGCCCTTTTCTCTATATCAGTTTTAAATTTGGATACAAAATGTCAGTTAATATTCCCAATATGCCAATGTTTAGCAGCAAGCTAAATTATTCACCTTAAACCTTGCTTTTCTTTTGTACGGAAGGTTATACGAGTAAACTACAATTACAAGGGGCTGTCTTTTCCGTGATAAAGATATTGCGTTATTAATAAGACGGAAATTTTTAACGAAATCTTGTTTTTTGGCCAAGAAAATATTATCTTCTTTTTTTATATCACATTTTCTTTAATTAGAATACGAAATATCTATTATGATATTACTAAAACGTCAATATTTTTAAGACCCTGGCGCTGCTTCCAAATACTAACATTTCTCAATTGTGCAAATTAGGAGCCTAAACCTTTGCATAAACCTCACAAGGAAGTATGACTTGAAAAACGCTCTCCAAGACAAAGAAAACACTGACATAGTTTTATAATACGGTACACTGAAATTTTATGTTGGTTTTCACGTAAATGGCTTTATGACTCCTCTCTAAGACTGTGAGGAATAAAAGATTAAATGTGATTTCCACAAGCCATGCTTGTTTACTTGAACGCTTTAAAAAACCTTTCAAGCATAATACAAACTCGCTTCGCTTTGAGAGGAAAAAATTGGCCATTGTTCCTAGCCGCCTTTTATTTGAAGGTACCAAGCTTAAGATAATAACTGACAAACGATGAGGAACAATAAGGAATTCAAAGCTCTACCAAAGATGATGATTTTGCTTCGAGATGGAAAAATATATTTTTATTCGGTACCAAGGTAGATTTGAACTTAAGCCCTCATCCCCGGAGGGCATGTAGAATAATACTGCGCCACACATGCTTCTCTACCTTCACAGTGAGTAATTTTTGTAGTTAATGATTGCTTCTGGTGCCTGACTATCTGGCACCCGTGGTGCAACCATTTTTAACAGCTAAATGACTTTGGACCGCCAAGTAAGAATACGCAAGTGAGCAAGGAACACCCTCAGGCGTTTCTCCATCGTATTTTCTCCTTTCATTTTGCGCGAAATCCCTGTTTCAAAACTAATTTTTCGGTAAAATGGAAAAGGGTTTTGTAGCTCAAAACCAGCCAAAGTGGCGTATTTTTTTTACCGTAAATTACAGTTCGCTTATGGTTAATTAAGAAACAGAGACAGTCCGTCGTCTTTTACCGACAAATAATAATGGCTACACCTGTATCTTCCCACCGGGGCTAGGCACGTTTCTTGAAACTCTTTCCTAATTTCAGACCAAAATATATGACTTTTTTCTAACCTATTTCAGACACGACCTTCTTGTCGATTGCATACCATCTAAATTCTCTAAATGATCATGTTAACTTGCTACAAAACATACAAGAAGCTTAATTGGTTCAAAGAACAATATGAATATGTCAAACATGTGAGTAGGACCTCGTTAGACCTTCTAACTCCATTTTACTCGTGAAAACTATCACCAATTCCAAACCATTCTCACCCTATTCAGCAAAAAGTTGTCAACATTTATGGACTACTTTAAACTAAAAAGTCTGCCGGGGTCAAAAGTACCCTTATATTTAAACAAGACTTATCCTTGTTAATCACAAATTTGTAGACGATGTTGTTATTATGTGCATCGTGCATGGAAAGTTTTAATATCTTCTTTTCAATTCACCATAAGGGGTCGATTTTCATTAGGAACGTATTAAGTATTAGGAATTAATTTTAATATATAAGCGCTGGCTCTGAGATATTAAGCATAAAAGACTAATCCTGAGAGACGTTTTTTGCCATTATGAAATATTTAAAAAAGCACTATTACGAAGGAAAGAAGCTAGTTTAGCGGGATAAAACTAAACATATAAGTTATAGGAGGAAGAAGGACTTTTAAAATTCGACTCTCCTACATAAGCTGTAGGTGTGTTTTGCTTATAGGTGTGCTTGTGCTATAAGTGTGTGTTTAGCTTTTTCGGTCTAAATGGCCTCAGGCATTGTCGCGTTTTGCACAACATTTAGGTTATTTGAGCCCAATAACTCGGCGCTGTTATATTATTTTTGTATTTAATGATTGTTTCTGGTGCCTGACTATCTGGCACCCATGGCGCAACGGTTTTGACAGACAAATGACTTTGGACCGCAAAAGAAGAATATGCGAATGAGCACGGAGCACCCTCAGGCGTTTCTCCATTCTATTTTCTCGTTTCATTTTTCGCGAAATCCTTGTTTTAAAACCAATTTTTCGGTAAAATGGGAACAGCGTTTTGTAGCTCCAAACCAGCCAAAGTAGAGTATGTTCTTTAGCCGTAAATGACAGTTCGCTTATGGTTAAGATACAGAGACACTCAGACGTCTTTTACTGACAAATAATAGTGGCTACACCTACATCTTCTTACCGGGGCTAGCGCGCTTCTTAAAAATTTTCCCTAATTTAAGACCAAAATATATGATTTTTTCTAACCTATTTCAGACACCACCTTCTTGTCGATTGCATTGTATCCAAATTTTTCAAATGATCGTGTTAACCCGCTTAAAAAATACAAGCAGTTAAATTCGCTCAAAGACCGATAATATGAATATATTAGTCTAATTTGGCTATTGTTCATAGCAGCTTTATATTTAAAAGTGCCAACCTTAAGATAATAACTGACAAACGATGAGGAAACAATAAAGAATTCAAAGCTCTACCAAAATGATGGTTTTGCTTTGAAATTCGGTTCCAAGGTAGATTTGAACCCAACACCTCATCCCCGGAGGGCATGTAGCATAACACTGCGCCACACATGCTTCTCTACCGTCACAGTAAATTATTTTTGTATTTAATGATTACTTCTGGTGTCTGACTATCTGGCACCCGTGGCGCAACGATTTTAACAGCTAAATGACTTTGGACCGCCCAAGAAGAATACGCAAATGAGCAAGGAACACCTTCAGGCGTTTCTCTATCCTATTTTCTCCTTTCATTCGGCGCGAAATCCCTGTTTCAAAACCGACTTTTAGATAAAATAGAAAAGCCAGGGTTTTGTAACTCCAAACCAACCAAAGTAGAGTATGTTCTTTTAAATGACTGTTCGATTATGGTTAAGACACGTTGACAGTCAGGCATTTTTTATTGACAATTAATAATGGCTACACCTACATCTTGCCACAGGGGGTAGCGCGCTTCTTGAAACTGTTTCCTAATTTCGGACCAAAATATACTATTTTTCCTAACCTATCTCAGACACGACATTCTAAAACATACAAGAAGCTTAATTAGTTCAGAGAACAATATGAATATGTCCAACATGTGAGAAGGACCTCGTTAGGCCTTCTAACTCCATTTTACTCGTGAAAACTATCACCAATTCCAAACCATTCTCACCCTATTCAGCAAAAAGTTGTCAACATTTATGGACTACTTTAAACTAAAAAGTCTGCCGGAGTCAAAACTACCCTTATATTTAAACAAGACTTATCCTTGTTAATCACAAATTTGTAGACGATGTTGTTATTATGTGCATCGTGCATGGAAAGTTTTAATATCTTCTTTTCAATTCACCATGAGGGGTCGATTTTCATTAGGAACGTATTACGTATTAGGAATTAATTTTAATATATAAGCGCTGGCTCTGAGATATTAAGCATTAAAGACTAATCCTGAGAGACGTTTTTTGCCATTATGAAATATTTAAAAAAGCACTATTACGAAGGAAAGAAGCTAGTTTAGCGGGATAAAACTAAACATATAAGTTATAGGAGGAAGAAGGACTTTTAAAATTCGACTCTCCTACATAAGCTGTAGGTGTGTTTTGCTTATAGGTGGGCTTGTGCTATAAGTGTGTGTTTAGCTTTTTCGGTCTAAATAGCCTCAGGCATTATCGTGTTTTGGACAACATTTCGGTCATTTGAGCTCAATAGCTCAGCTCTTTGATATTAAAACTCTTAATGCTTTCGTAATTAAAAAGGACCGCACGTGGCCAATTAGAAAGAAGATATTAAAACTTTCCATGTATGGTGCAAAGGATAACAATGGCTGCGTTAAATATGTGATAAAAAATAATACTCTTATGAAAGTTTATAGTTCCTTTTTCCTGCAGTTGAAGATACTTCCACTAAGGTTTAGCTTTTTGTTCAAGTCGTCAAAATAGTTTTAACTATTTATTAATTTAAAAATTGACTTTATCCCACAGTTTTATCAAAAGCGTATTCAAACCGTAAGCATGATGCTCTCTGAAAAGAAATAATTAGCATCGTTTTCAATTTGACACAAAATGTCCGACAATATTCCCTATATGTCATCGAGCAGGTGCTTCGGAAATTATATTCTCCCTCAAACTTGTTTTCCTTTTATAGTGATATCTTTTTCCTTTAAAAACTCTACGCCATTAATGATACGAGAATCTTAAACGAAATCATGTTGCTCTTTGGTAAAGAAAACAGTTTTGCCCTTTTCTCTATATCAGTTTTAAATTTGGATACAAAATGTCAGTTAATATTCCCAATATGCCAATGTTTAGCAGCAAGCTAAATTATTCACCTTAAACCTTGCTTTTCTTTTGTACGGAAGGTTATACGAGTAAACTACAATTACAAGGGGCTGTCTTTTCCGTGATAAAGATATTGCGTTATTAATAAGACGGAAATTTTTAACGAAATCTTGTTTTTTGGCCAAGAAAACATTATCTTCTTTTTTTATATCACATTTTTTTAATTAGAATACGAAATATCTATTATGATATTACTAAAACGTCAATATTTTTAAGACCCTGGCGCTGCTTCCAAATACTAACATTTCTCAATTGTGCAAATTAGGAGCCTAAACCTTTGCATAAACCTCACAAGGAAGTATGACTTGAAAAACGCTCTCCAAGACAAAGAAAACACTGACATAGTTTTATAATATGGTACACTGAAATTTTATGTTGGTTTTCACGTAAATGGCTTTATGACTCCTCTCTAAGACTGTGAGGAATAAAAGATTAAATGTGATTTCCACAAGCCATGCTTGTTTACTTGAACGCTTTAAGAAACCTTTCAAGCATAATACAAACTCGCTTCGCTTTGAGAGGAAAAAATTGGCCATTGTTCCTAGCCGCCTTTTATTTGAAGGTACCAAGCTTAAGATAATAACTGACAAACGATGAGGAACAATAAGGAATTCAAAGCTCTACCAAAGATGATGATTTTGCTTCGAGATGGAAAAATATATTTTTATTCGGTACCAAGGTAGATTTGAACTTAAGCCCTCATCCCCGGAGGGCATGTAGAATAATACTGCGCCACACATGCTTCTCTACCTTCACAGTGAGTAATTTTTGTATTTAATGATTGCTTCTGGTGCCTGACTATCTGGCACCCGTGGTGCAACCATTTTTAACAGCTAAATGACTTTGGACCGCCAAGTAAGAATACGCAAGTGAGCACAGAACACCCTCAGGCGTTTCTCCATCGTATTTTCTCCTTTCATTTTGCGCGAAATCCCTGTTTCAAAACTAATGTTTCGGTAAAATGGAAAAGGGTTTTGTAGCTCCAAACCAGCCAAAGTGGCGTATTTTTTTTACCGTAAATTACAGTTCGCTTATGGTTAATTAAGAAACAGAGACAGTCCGTCGTCTTTTACCGACAAATAATAATGGCTACACCTGTATCTTCCCACCGGGGCTAGGCGCGTTTCTTGAAACTCTTTCCTAATTTCAGACCAAAATATATGACTTTTTTCTAACCTATTTCAGACACGACCTTCTTGTCGATTGCATACCATCTAAATTCTCTAAGTGATCATGTTAACTTGCTACAAAACATACAAGAAGCTTAATTGGTTCAAAGAACAATATGAATATGTCAAACATGTGAGTAGGACCTCGTCAGACCTTCTAACTCCATTTTACTCGTGAAAACTATCACCAATTCCAAACCATTCTCACCCTATTCAGCAAAAAGTTGTCAACATTTATGGACTACTTTAAACTAAAAAGTCTGCCGGGGTCAAAACTACCCTTATATTTAAACAAGACTTATCCTTGTTAATCACAAATTTGTAGACGATGTTGTTATTATGTGCATCGTGCATGGGAAGTTTTAATATCTTCTTTTCAATTCACCATGAGGGGTCGATTTTCATTAGGAACGTATTACGTATTAGGAATTAATTTTAATATATAAGCGCTGGCTCTGAGATATTAAGCATTAAAGACTAATCCTGAGAGACGTTTTTTGCCATTATGAAATATTTAAAAAAGCACTATTACGAAGGAAAGAAGCTAGTTTAGCGGGATAAAACTAAACATATAAGTTATAGGAGGAAGAAGGACTTTTAAAATTCGACTCTCCTACATAAGCTGTAGGTGTGTTTTGCTTATAGGTGGGCTTGTGCTATAAGTGTGTGTTTAGCTTTTTCGGTCTAAATAGCCTCAGGCATTATCGTGTTTTGGACAACATTTCGGTCATTTGAGCTCAATAGCTCAGCTCTTTGATATTAAAACTCTTAATGCTTTCGTAATTAAAAAGGACCGCACGTGGCCAATTAGAAAGAAGATATTAAAACTTTCCATGTATGGTGCAAAGGATAACAATGGCTGCGTTAAATTTGTGATAAAAAATAATACTCTTATGAAAGTTTATAGTTCCTTTTTCCTGCAGTTGAAGATGCTTCCACTAAGGTTTAGCTTTTTGTTCAAGTCGTCAAAATAGTTTTAACTATTTATTAATTTAAAAATTGACTTTATCCCACAGTTTTATCAAAAGCGTATTCAAACCGTAAGCATGATTCTCTCTGAAAAGAAATAATTAGCATCGTTTCTAGTTTGACACAAAATTTCCGACAATATTCCGTATATGTCATATGTATATGTCTATATGGTTTCAAGACCCTGGCGCTACTTCCAACTACTAGCATTTCTCAATTATGCAAAATAGGAGCTTCAACCTTTGCCTGAGCCTGACAATGAAGTATGACTTGAAAAACGCTCTCCAAGATAAAGAAAACACTGACATAGTTTCGCAATACAGCACAGTGCAGTTTTATGTTGGTACTCACGTAAATAGCTTTATGACTCCTCTCTGAGACTGTGAGGAATATTAGATTAGATGGAATTTGATTGCCACAAGCCAAGCTTGTTTACTTGAGCGCTTCAAAAAGACCTTAGAAGCAAAATACAAACTCACTTCGCTTTGAGATGAAAAAATTTGGCCATTGTTCATGGCCGCTTTTTATTTAAAAGTACAACACTTAAGATAAGAACTGAAAAATGATGAGGGAACAATAATGAATTCAAAGCTCTACCAAAGATGATGGATTCGCTTTGAGTTGAAAAAGAATTTTTTATTTGGTTTCAAGGTTAATTTCACCCGAGCCCTCTTCCCCGGAGGGCATGTAGCATGACACTGTGCCACACATGCTTCTCTACCTTAACAGTGAGTAATTTTTTTTTGTATTTAATGATGGCTGGTGCCTGACTATCTGGTACCTGTGGCGCAACGATTTTTAACGACTAATTAAATGTTGACTTAAAGACGACGTTTGCATGGAGAGCGAAATTTTACAAAATATATGTTTAGGTAACGTCTTCACTAGAAGAGATGTTTTAAAGTGTTTAACAAACCTTTAAGCTTAAAAGCTCCGAGTCAGGGTTTTTATCTGAAAATTAATTCCTAACACGCAATACGATCGTAATGAAAAACGACCCCTCATGGTGAATTAAAAAGAAGATATTAAAACTTCCCATGCATGACGCCATTATAACAACGTCTTCTATAAATTTGTGATTAACAAAGTGTAAGTTTTTTATATATTTAACTGCGCTTTTGACCGCGGAAGCCTTTTTAGTTTGAAGTAGGGCATAGATTTTGACCACTTTTTGCTGAATAGGGTGAGGCTGGTCTGGAATTTGTTATAGTTTTCAAGAGTAAAATGGAGTTGGAAGGCCTAACGAAGTCATAGTCACATATTTGACATATTCATATCGGTCTTTGAACCAATTTAACTTCTTTTATGTTTGTAGCGGGTTAACATGATCGTTTGGATCGAGAATTTGGATAGTATGTAATCGACAAAATGGTTGTGTCTGAAATAGGTTAGGAAAATCATATATTTTGGTCTGAAATTAGGAAAGAGTTTAAAGAAGAGCTCTAACCCCGGTGGCAAGATGCAGGTGTATCCATTATTATTTGTCAGTAAACGACGCGTGACTGTCTCCGTATCTTAAGCATGAGCGAACTGTAATTTCTGGTTAGAGAACATATTCTATTTTGACTGGTTCGGAGCTACCAAACCCCTTGCTATTTTATCGAAAAATTACTTTTGAAACAGGGATTTCGCGCGAAATGGAACGGAGAAAATACGATGGAGAAACGCCTGAGGGTGTTCCATGCTAATTCGCGTATACTCCTTTGGCGGCCCAAAGCTAATTTCAATCATTAAGCTTAAGTGGGTGGCTCCATATCATCGTCATAACCCACATTGTTCACAAAATAGGTTTGCTTCAAAATATTGCATGTGAATTACACTTTGTCCGGTTACTTTAAAAAAAAAATCGTTTGAGCCTTAAACGCTTTCTTCCCCTGTTCCTTTGCTCAGTTCCTCCCTTCCTAGCCAAAAAAATTTTTGTAGTGAAAAAACAAAATTCAATATTTAACAATTTAGAGAACTTCTCACAACAAAAATTGCTGGAAGGCCAAATACTATGATTCGTGGATAATTATATAAGCACATGTCTTCCTTATATTAAAATATTATTTATATTTTTACATAATTCTTTCAAATAGTAAAAACAGCAATTTTTCCCCAACCAACCTTCACAGCTTGTAAAAAAAAGGGAAGAAATGAGTGCACAAAAATGCATGTAAACCAATAGTGAGACATCCTACAGCAATGACTTTCTGGTTATGAAAACACAAAGACTTCTTATCATAAAATACAATCGTGCGGCCAGACGGTTTCAAGACCGTGGCGCTGCACCCAACTACTAGCATTTCCCAATTATGCAAAATAGGAGCCTCAACCTTTACCTGAACCTCACAAGGAAGTATGACTTGAAAAACGCTCTCCAAGATAGAGAAAACCACTGAAAAAGTTTCACAAAACAGTACACTGCAATTTTATGTTGGTACTCACGTGAATGGTTTTATGACTCCTCTCTGAGACTGTGAGGAATATTAGATCAGACGGAATCTGATTGCCACAAGTCAAGCTTGTTTGCTTCAACGCTTCAAAAAACCTTAGAAGCAAAATACAAACTCACTTTACTTTGAGATGAAAAAAATTGGCCATTGTTCATGACCGCTTTTTATTTAAAAGTACAAAACTTAAGATAATAACTGAAAAATGATGGGAGAACATTAAGGAATTCAAAGCTCTACCAAAGATGATGGCTTCGCTTTGAGATGAAAAAATAATTTCCTATTCGGTTCCAAGGTGGATATGAACCCAAGCCCTCATCCCCGGAGGGCATGTAGCATAATACTGCGCCACACATGCTTGTCTACCTTCACAGTGAGTAATTTTTGTATTTAATGATTGTTTCTGGTGCCTGACTATCTGGTACCCGTGGCGCAACGATTTTAACAGCTAATTACTTTAAGCCGCCAAACAAAAATACGCGAATAAGCACAGAATACCCTCAGGCGTTTCTCCATCGCATTTTCTCCTTTTATTTTTCGCGAAATCCCTGTTTCAAAACCAATTTTTCGGTAAAATGGAAAAGGGTTTTGTACCTCCAAACCTGCCAAAGTAGCGTGTTTTCTTTAACCGTAAATTACAGTTAGCTTATGGTTAAGACACAGAGACAGTCAGACGTCTGGCTACACCTGTATCTGGCCGCCGGGGAGAGCGTGTTTCTTGAAACTCTTTCCTAATTTCAGACCAAAATATATGACCTTTTTCTAACCTATTTCAGACACGACCTTCTTATCGATTGCATACCATCCAAATTCTTCAATTGATCATGTTAACCCGCTACAAACATAAAAGAAGCTAAATTGGTTTAAAGACCGATATGAATCGATATGAATATGCAAACATGTGAGTAGGACTTCCTTAGGCCTTCCAACTCCTTTTTACTCGTGAAAACTGTAACTAATTCCAGGCCAGTTTCACCCTATTCAGCAAACATTTGGTCAAAATCAATGCGCTTCTTCAACTGATTTCAAAACGTACCTTGTGTAGCTTCAAACCATCCAGAATACAGTGTGTGTTTAACCTGTAGCTAACAGCTCACTAATGGTTAAGACACCGGAACAGTAATGCTTCCTTTACTGGCAAATTAAAGCTGCACCTGCATTTCACACGTCATTCCTTTTATTTACTCCAATTGGCTTCTTCATTAACTCGCTCTAAATGCTTTCAGATAGCGCCTTAC